>NC_139701.1:26559335-26616835 GCF_964188405.1 Protomyctophum parallelum | reverse complement strand
CACACAGCCGCTGCACGACGCGTAACACCAGCTCATTTCTCAACGCCGCCCGTCTCCTGTTTAATCTGCGTACACGCGCAGCACCGCAGTGCGCGCTGATCTTATTCTGCGGACTACACGTGGCTCTTGGGCTTTGCTTGGCATAGTTTCCAAAGTAAAACAAAATAATAATAATGCTAAAGTAGAATCCATAGCAAACTAATATCAAACACGACACTGGAGCACAGAACTGACTGACACAGTGAATAGCAGGCAGGCTGACAGTATAGTAGTAAAACGGCAAAGAGGCAATGCAATTCAGTGTGTCTGGATTTATTTGAGACACTGTCGCACAGTTGATGGTCAGTGTCCGTGCGCGCCAGCCATCAAGCACACTGTCATCAGGAGGATTAAAGTGTGTTATGCAAGTGTACCCGGTGCCGTGTCATTAGTCAGAAGGTTCATTGTTCCGAAATTACTATCCCTTTCTCTAACCCTAACCTAAACCTAACCGCAAGCACGGGAGCAGTGCATGTTCGGACTAACGGGACTTCGGATCTATGGGCAGTTTCCGTTGAATCTCAGTTAATGTGAATCATGGCCATCGGGGACCAGGCAACCGTATTCGGAAACGGTTCCAATTAAACGGATTCAGTCCGTCTCAGTGTGAATCCCCTATAACTCTGGGAGGGTACAAATGTACTTTTCAAACTCTCAGACTTACAAATGGACAAATTAACACAGAGGATTTCACTATGTGCTGTATGTGCTCGCTGTGCTATTACCGGTATAGGCCTAGAAAAAGAAGAAAACAAGAACATAGGTGGAGAGTTGTGAATTTAACTTTAACTACATTGATTGGGAGCTGGCTGCTGAAGCAATCTGGAACTTTTGATGAACATCTGCAGGTCAAAACGGAAAATGAAATGATGGTATATTGAAAAAGGAATCCATAGGGCAGTTTTTTAATGTATTTTTGGGGGCAATTTTTGCTGTATTAGCAGAGTAGAGAAAGTAGGGAAATGGGAGACATGAAAGAAGGACTCGGATCCTCCTGCCTCACAAGGAGCATGTCCTGAATGATCCCTGAATGTCCTCGGGATCATGCATTCATTCATTCATTTATGCATTCATTCATTTATGCATTCAAACAAACATATATTTATTCTCGAAAAGACATTTCAATGTTGTCGAGATACATCAGAATCCAAGTACAATTTCAAATCATTATATCCACATCAATGATAAAACAAAACAAAACCTTCCCCTGAACGTGTAATACAACAAAAGTTTAAAACAGTTACACTCATCTGTGGGTATAGGTCTGCAGTTAAAGATTTAAATTGACTTCAATTGAATTGTTTGTTATGGGAGAACAGATCTTACTTTATAGCTTTTGAATAGCTTTTGAATGTTTTTGTTCTACCTATACTTTTTGTTTAGATTGTGCCAAGATTTTTATGCCATGCCTGTTTCGTCTGTGTACAGTATCTGTCTCTCTGTCACTGGACCGATTAGCCTGAAAGTTTTTATATTGCTTAGCTGGGTTAACAATGGTCAGATACTTAATGTAGAACAGGAGGGGAGTAAAGGTGAGGAGAGAAGAGGAGTGGACTCTTGACTGTACAGGGATCGTCACAGCAGAATGACACTAGCGACCAACTCCCCTATCCGTTTGCTGTCAGCCTTTTTAAATATAGCCACTTTTCAAGCCATGTTTTGTTATGAGTGAAGAAAGCAAACATTGCAATTTGTCAAAAGACGCTCGCTTCCTATTCTCATCCCTGTCTTGAAGTTTTGCCTCCTATTGCTCCTTCAGCGACTTACGGTGACACTATATTTTGAGGGCCGGTACATGCTCCCTGACAGTCCAGCTTCAGTTAGCTTACACAGGGGTTTCAGCTGATGCTTACATGGGGAGTTTGCAAGAAGATAAGAGACTAGCAACATAGTGGAATTCGAGCCACAGCACATATCTTGTAACGTGTATTGAGCCAGTTTGAATAACTAAATCCATAAACAGTGCCACATCCCCCGCACATATCTACTGTACTGTAGCTCCCTCTCCCACTCACTCATTCAACACATCTTTCCTCTGGGGTTGCCAAGGTAGCAGCCACTGTAAAAGTCAGGAGGCTCCCCTCTCAGTTCCCAAGGCCCCGCTTCCACCACAACACATACACAACACACTGCATAATGTGCACACACACACACACACACACACACACACACACACACACACACACACACACACACACACACACACACACACACACACACACACACACACACACACACACATTCCCACACGATACAAAGACACACATACTTACACACATACTGTATGCAGACATACATGTCACACACATACCACCCCCTTATGGTGGCCACCTGGGCCTTGGGGCCAGTTGACTGGAGCCTGCAATTAGTGGGCTGACTAAAGCGATAGAAATGGAGGCAAGCTAACAGACAGAGGACCCTCTGTGAATCTAGGACAGCCCCGTTTCATCAGTCCTGATGTCTGGTGGCGCCTACACCCCCTAGAACCTCTAACCCAGGTATGGAGCATTAAAAGTGACATTCAGATTTCGTATCTGAGGCTGACAAAGTGTAGGACAAGCTATCTCTAAATTTAACCTACTAGACGTTCTGGCCGCTATGAGATCTCTGTATCTGACAGTCCAAAAAGAAGAGAAGGAAACCGGTTCATGCGTTCCTTTGTTATGCTCCATTGAAAATGCAATGGTGGTTGCGGCAGAAGTGGAACGATACAGGAAAGAAGATAGGCGTTCTAGAAAAAGGAAGTTCAATGAATACATGAGAGTGAATGGAGCTGGCTGGACCAGCTCATAACAAACATTATTTCTGAAAAACTGAGACCTTTGTCATATAATAGTTTCAGGAATATAAAAGAAGACATCACAGGTTGTTTTCTAAACACTTGCTTTTCGATGTGCACAGAGTGTACAGTATATCATTTTGTTTGAGGATCTAAACAGCAGCAGGTATCGTTCCTGTCTTGGAGGTATCGCGAGATTTGGCTGCGGGACAGGAAACGGTGGAAAGTCTCGCGATACTTACACAGTACATCCAGAAAGGTACTTTGTGCTCTTTAGATACCTCTCCATAACATTACACAGTGTACACATCAAAGAGAAACAGAGCAGACAATAATGTCTTATATGTCTTCTGTTATTTTCCAGAAGCGATTACAGAATATATATATATATATATATATATATATTAGTGCTGTCAGGCGATTCAATTTTTTAATCGCGATTAATCGCATGATTTGTGTAGTTAATCGCGCGATTAATCGCAATTAATCGCAAAACCTTTTTTGCTCTAAATTCAATGATGAACTGAAAGAAAACGCTGTATTGTAGAGATGCTCCGATCAGGTTTGACAACATTGAATGTTACTTTTTTTATTTACCTTTTTTCCACGTATGAAAAGACAAGTGCAATGTGCATTATTTTATGGCTTGCCCATTTTCTCTCTTTTGAATAATTCTGTGCAATTAGCACATTCAACACAAACAACTGTTTCCATAAAACAAACTAACATAGGCTACTTCTCTATAAGCAGAATCATGAATAGGCCTATTTAATTTATACAAAAGGAGAAGAGAGAGAGCAATGTGTTTGTGGCTCAAACTTTGTCTAATATTGTTTTAGAGCAGTGGTTCTCAAACATTTTCATGCCAAGAGCAAAGGACCCCCAATATTTTTTCAATCTACAAAGATAATCCCAAAATCGCTTATAAATTAAATTAAATTACTTACTAATCGCTTATTTGGCAACACTGGCCAGAAACGACCAGTGTTGCTTCTTTTTGTCTTATTTTGTATAGACCTAGGTGGCTTGTTTCTGCCATAGAGTTATACTGGCAACACCTCTGGGCTGGCTTCTAGTTAGCTGGTGCGGTAGCAGCAAGACCACTCGTCTCTCTGTGTGTACTGTCTGTCAGTCCCTGCTCCGTGACTGGGAGTTGGGACTGTGGACAGTCTGGAATAGAACTTTCTGTTACAATTAAATCCATAAAAAAGTACCACACAATTGAAAAGTATCGAGACTGTGATCGCAAGTTAGAAACGTGTGTGGCTATAACGAGGCACAGCTGTTTACAATGCGATGCTACATTAACAGCGGGGGTTTTGCTTTGGGTCTGGATGGATGAATTCAATTGCACAGGTTTCTCAAGCTTTTTTGGACAGGAACGTACACGAGCAAAACCTTTGTGAAATGTAAATGGAAGGGTGTTACTCCACTTTAAACATCCTAACAAGGGGTCTGGGAAGGGAGTGCATTGCAGGAACCAGTATTCCTCAACATCCCGCCTGCCAATCGCTGTGCTTTTTTTTGTTGCGTTAATGCGATAAAAAAATTAGTGCCGTTAATAAGGTGTTGCGTTAATGCATTAATAACGTGTTAACTTTGACAGCATTAATATATATATATATATATATATATATATATATTTGTTCATGAGCTGGTCAAGCTAGACACAGGGAGAACAGGGTACAGGTGAACACAACTGATAATCAACCCTGGGATAGGCTCATAGAGTTATAAAGGATAGAGGGTGGACTGCCCCACCCCCTGCTATTAATTTCGATGAAAGTTGCTCAGTGGCGTTTTGAACCACCCGGAAGAACGGTCTACTTCCGCAATTTTTCGATTTGGATTTTGGTGTCCTAAATGCGAAAGTGCTCAATGTTAAACCCCAGCTGCTAAATCCACGGGCCCGCCTGCAGTCCCAACTCTGACCAGTATGGCCGAGTGCTTCAACGTTGGCCAGCCCTTCTGGGGGCTTGGATAGGCTGGGAAAACTAAGAGGACACAGGTGGAAACAGTGACAACTCACAAACACAATACTACAAAATCACAGTAAAACTAGAAAAAGTGCCATTCTGGGCACCAGGATTCTTCCTCAGCCTAGTGGGAATATGCGTGCACAGTTTCATCGCAATCGGACGCTGCGTTGAAGAGTTGTGGCGATTTGTACAAAGCGGGCTACTCCTGAAAACTGTAGGAGCCAATCGTGGCCAATCAGGATGGAATATGAGAAATCAAACAAACCTGTCTTGATCACATGACTATGGAGATCATGTGTACCGATTTGCGTGAAATTTGGATAAAATCTGAAGGAGTAATAATAGAAAATGTGTTTTACATATGTCGGCCTCCTGGTGGCGCTATAACGAGCAGATGTGAAAAATTCCAGGCAAAGGTTTTTCCTTGGCCTCTAGGGAGTTGGCATACAAAGTTATCCACAGATCCGTGCAGTTAGAGGTAAAAACACTTTTCGGCCAGTTATAGCGCCACCTTGAGGCTGAGTTGAAATTGTTCATGTGGCATTTCGTCCTCGGCCTAGTGGGAATGTGGGTGCACAATTTCACGGAAATCACGCGATGTGTTCATGATTTGCAGCATTTTGTTTGAAACTGAGCACTCCTGTGAACTTTGGAAGCCAATCTTAACCAATCAGGATGGAGTGTGAGAAATGTGAAAGACCGGTTTCGTTGAATGGCTCTAGAGAGACTGTGTACCAATTTGCGTGATGTTTGGACAAAATCTGTAGGTGTACTGTGCAAAAACTTGTTTTGCACAAAGCGGCCTCCTGGTGGCGCTATAACAGGCCGTTCTGGAAAGTTTGGGGCAGAGGTTCATCGTTGGCATCGAGGGAGT
Organism: Protomyctophum parallelum; assembly: GCF_964188405.1. Classification (NCBI taxonomy): domain Eukaryota; kingdom Metazoa; phylum Chordata; class Actinopteri; order Myctophiformes; family Myctophidae; genus Protomyctophum; species Protomyctophum parallelum. The sequence goes on along the minus strand of NC_139701.1, from coordinate 26,611,164 downwards.
GTGTGTGCAAAATTTGGCATCGACCGGGTTAACGGTGGCCGAGATTAGCTGCTCACGGACACACGGACGGACACACACACACGGACGGACGGACGGAGTGCAAAACATACTCTCCCCCCATGCCTTCGGCCTGGTGGAGACAACAAACAGAAGTATAAACACTAACGAAAACTATGAACAAGGAACACTAGAAAACAAAATATGAATACAGAAAGGGCATGGATCGTGACATACAGAGGGAAGACGGAAGATAGGTAAAGAAAGAGATACGTAGACATTAATGTGCATATGCTTGCGGGTATCTGGACTTCAGCAGCAGCACGCACGCACGCACGCACGCACGCAACACACACACACACACACACACACACACACACACACACACACACACACACACACACACACACACACACACACACACACACACACACACACACTGTTGATGCCATCTTCAGCCTTCAGCTGCATTTCCGGTCTCACATTTAAGCAGCCTATATCTGGTACATACAAATCACACCCACTGTACTGAGGATTGAAAGCGCATAATGTATAATGGTTTCAAATCACACAGAAGAACATTGCATCGTGCATGCATGCTGTAGGGCTTCTGAAAGGTGAAAATGGGCCCTATATGTGGCATGACAGGAGACAGAAGGCTAACGGCACATTCAGTTCCGCTTCCCATCACTCTTGTAATCATGTGAGAAACAGCTCGGCATTCTTAAACACAGAGAGCCTCAGCTCTGCTCCTGAGTATGTACAATCTCAATGCATATTTCAGTAGCAATAGAACTGTAGGTAAATTCAGGTTTATGTGGTGAATATTTGATCTGCTCCCCAGCAGGCAGGCAGGCAGTTTGTGTGTGTGTGTGTGTGTGTGTGTGTGTGTGTGTGTGTGTGTGTGTGTGTGTGTGTGTGTGTGTGTGTGTGCAAGCTAGGCTATATATATAAGGCGGGAGGGGCATGCAAGATGGTTCAAAAATTAAAGCTATTTGAGGTAAGCTCGCTATGTGCTATGTGCTGTATTTGTGTGTGTGAGCTGAGCCAAGCTAACCTGAGATGGGACATTCATATCGCTGCAGTCAGGTGGGAACCTTGTACTGCATGTCCTAACTATTACTTTTTCAGAAATAGATAGAAAACTATAGAAAATATAATGCCAATATAGTTATTATTTAATCATAAGCTCTTGATAATACTTTTCATTGATGCTTACAGACAGACTTGACTTATATAGACATCATTTGATAGGCACATAGGCATAGAGAGAGTAGTGACATGCAACAAATGGCCTGGACCAGAATTAGTCTTGCGGCCTCTCACAATTTTCAAATGCTTCCGTCATACAGTCTGGCGAACGGAAGCTCTGATTATGACCAAGGGATAAAGCGTAAGTGAAGCCTCCTCCCCACTTCCGTTTCGTCTTCAGTCGCGCAAATTTAAAAATCAAAAATATAAATCGAAATCATCTAAGCATACTGTATATAGCTTGCTGCTGAGCAAAAAAATGGAAATAAAATGTGAAGATATTTATAAAAACAAATATTATAAAATATATTTTCGTGAACAGAAATGCCAGATTCCTTGCTCGGATTTCGTGAGGTGTAGTTCCAGACTCTATTAAATAGGACGGGCATTCATTAATAAAAAATGGGTAGGCCCTAAAATGATGATGCCCTTGATCGCAGGGAATTGTTTTGGGTAATAATTCTGATTCTGGCTTGGTGGTTTCGGCCTGATGATGACAAATCAGTGACTCATGACAGTTATCATCCGCTCAGACAAGACTGAGCTTCTCTTCTTCCCAGCTAAGTCCTGCCCTATGCGGGAGCTAACTATCTCCGTAGACAACGCCCTGGTAACGTCTGTCCCAACAGCCAGGAATCTCGGTGTTGTCCTGGACAGTCAGCTCTCGTTCAAAGCTCACATCACAGCTGTCACTCGATCCTGTAGGTTCACACTCTATAACATACGACGAATTAGACCGTTCCTCACCCAGGAATCAGCCCAGCTCCTAATCCAGACAACAGTCTTGTCAAAACTCGACTATTGTAACTCCCTCCTTACTGGCCTACCAGCATGTGCACTTAAGCCTCTCCAGCTGATCCAAAATGCCGCAGCTCGCTTGGTCTTCAACCAGCCAAAATTCTCACATGTCTCCCCCCTGCTCTGCTCCCTCCACTGGCTCCCGGTCGCTGCCCGCACAGAATACAAAACTCTGATGCTGGCATTCAAAGCAACCAAAGGTATGGCTCCCCCATATCTTGCAAGTATGATTGAACCCTACAAACCCTCCCGCGCACTCAGATCAGCCAACGCAGGGAAGCTGGAAGTACCCTCACTAAAAATGCCGGGACAACGGTCCACACGTCCCAAACTCTTCTCCCTTCTGGCTCCAAAACTGTGGAATGCACTTCCCATTGCAGTCAGAACTGCAGCATCACTCCCAATCTTCCGCCGTAGTCTGAAAACCCACCTTTTCAGACTCCATCATGGCCCATAGCACTTTACCCTACCCCCTTAGATAGCATTTCTGTAGACTTAGATAGCATCTGATACAGACTAAGTTATAGCATGTTATATAGACAGCACTATAATTGCATTGTATATAGTCATATCACGCCATAGTACATATGTATAGCATAGTAGTATATATATATATAGTTTATATGTATAGTCTCATAATATAGATATTCCACTGTTACTTTCTTAGCTTACGCATGTTTTACGATAAATGCTTTTTTGTGATGTATTCCCATGCTTTTTGTTCTTGCTTAATGTAAATCGCTCTGGATTAAGAGCGTCTGCTAAATGCCTAAATTGTAAATTGTAAATTGCTCCCAACCGGATCCGAAACCCGAAAAATGGTATGCGTCCCAGGCTAGGGACTCAGAGAGGTGTGCTGGCTCTGACGGTCTGACCCTTCTGTTAGGGACTCAGAGAGGTGTGCTGGCTCTGACGGTCTGACCCTTCTGTTAGGGACTCAGAGAGGTGTGCTGGCTGACTCCTCCACAGCTGACATAACAGTCCATGTATTTTTCATAGCCAACATCTGCTTGGCTTGCTACACTGTCACCATGATTTACATCAGATCCCCATAATTATGTAAAACCAACACATGGATGGTGACGAGAGTCAAAGTTGGGGATGTGCATCGTTATCCCAACAATATCCCAACAAAAAGAGAAAGAAAGAAAGAAAGAAAGAAAGAAAGAATGGGGGAAAAAGGTGTTGTGTGTAAAAAATACAATGTACTATCAGTATGTATGTGGTGCTTTTTTTGATTGATTGATAATTTTATTAGACAATAAAAACAGTACAGGGTACAGTAACGCACATTTGGCCAAAAGGACATCACCGAAGAAAGACCTTGCGGTCTTGTTTCCATCCGGGTCCCATGCATTCACAACAACATCAACAATAACAACCATTTAAATATCTCAACAAGACATTAAATCTATGTACGGGTCGGAATAGAAATTAATTGGAGAGGGGGGAATATAGTTATGGCTTCTGTTGATCGGATGACAGTGACAGGTGCATTTTCAGTCCTTTCTTAAAGGAAACCAGTGATTTGTTAGTTTTGAGTGAAGGGGGCAAGGCATTCCACACCTGAGTGGCAGTGTTGTGGAAGGTGCATTTACCCATATTTGTTCTAAAGATTGGTGGCATCAGATCATTATTCACGCTCCCTCTAGTGTTGTGGCTGAGGGAGTTGCTCACCTTTTTTAGGTAATCAGTTAAGTAAATGGACACTGATGGCATGGAGGGCAGATCTGCATTTACAATTTTGAAAGTCAGTCCCATTTTCAATTGCTTGACTCTGTCTTCTACGCGGAGCCAACCTGTGTTATCAAAATGTGTTACAAACAGGTGGGTCATGGGCCCTAGGCTTAGAAGAAGTCGGATTAGTTTGTTCCGGATTAGTTTGTTCCTGCCTGAGGCAGGAGGTATCCTCACAGACACCCAAAGTAGGGCATATAGACCACAGCCACACTGGTAAACAACTGTCTCCCAAATACGCATGAAAAATGACCTCTTCTGTCTATCTCGCCCCAAATGTGGATGCCTCGCTATTGGCTACAGCAATTATTGGGCCAGTGGTGAATGCAAAGGAATGATTGTTTCTCAGAATATGAAATTCCTTTTTGTATCAAGATGCTAAAAACCACAGACGCAATCATTTCTTGTTGCCGCATGAAAACGCCATTTTCTTCTCTGCCATGTCATTATGAAAACAAATGCATTCATTTATCCAGCAGGAATGCAGCTGATGCTGAAAAATGATCCTGAAAAATGACTAACTGACAAGGATCAGTCAATTCCATTTCTGCCTCTGTGTGTGCGTGCGTGCATGTGTTTGCGTGTGCACGCACGTACGTACGCGTGGGGGGAGTGGATGCATGGACGGATGGCCAGAAGCAATAGCACTTTAATGTTTTCCATTAAAAGTTTGCATTCCGTATGTTACTTAGTTCACAAGAAATTTCCCAAGCGCTCCCCAAGGTTGCGTTTATTTGTGTTATTAGCATCTGAGTGGGGAGCGCTTGCTTCTACTCTGGCTAGAGATGTGAGCCTTTTTAGACCGTCGAGTTTGAGCTTTAATAGATCTCTTGCCTCCTTTAAAATGAAAAAAAAACAAAAACATAAACACTAAGCCAGACTGTTGTGGAACCATCTGTGGTGCTCAGTGCCTCAAAGGAACCCTATCCTTGACAAAAAGTATTATAATACCTTCTCCCAGCCATGAGTGCAGGTAGACAAATGTACAGTAAACGCCACAACGTCAAACGGACACACAGTACACTGATAAACAAAACAGCTTTTCTGCTTGCATCTTGCATCTGTGGCTAAGGAGGATGCTGGCAGGCAGCATACCCGCAGGTGGAGGTACAAGTGTGTGTGGGATACAGCTAGGTGCGTGTAAGCTGGCCTTAAATAAAATATTAACCTGCAAGTCCCTAGTGTGTTATGAGTTGGCCATGTAGACAGCCAGGCAGTCATGGAGACAGGCATGCACGGAGGCAGGCGGGCGGGTGTGTGGGGAGCAGGGGAGGCACTCAGAGGTGGCGTTTCATCCGGCTGAAGTCAACCAGGGTGACAGACGAAGCTGGAGTGCCTGTGCCCGCCCGTGCTCGCCAAGGCCTCACGCCACACTGGCGTCATCGGACCTGACAGGAGCGGGTCCACAGGAAGAAGATAGGAAGCTGAGGACCTGTCTGTCTTTCTCCTATACCTCCACTGAGGCTCAGGTGTTCACACCTTGTCAACACACATTCTCAGGTTATCGGGGACGCACGCACGCACGCATGCACGCACGCACGCAGGCAGGCAGGCAGGCAGGCAGGCAGGCACGCACGCACGCACGCACGCACACACACACACACACACACACACACACACACACACACACACACACACACACACACACACACACACACACAAATTACAGTACTTTTACTATCCGTAAAAGTACTGTTTACGTTTACGACAGTCATTCATATTTCATACAGTCTCACCATCAGTTAATTCTTCATTTGACTTAATATAAAAGTCTATGGGAATTCAAAATGGTGGAACCAGGTAGGATGTGTAAATTACGTAGACTTCGGCTCTGTGTTAATACACTATATTGGTTGGTGGTGGAAATGTGTCTGTGTTCGCATACTGTAGGACCACAACTGGATGACAATTAGCACAATTAGGTCCCAGCATTCTGAACAGCATTCTGTCTTAACTCAGCAGTTTGTTTTCAGCAGAATTCTTTCCTCGTGCTGGATACCCTGCAGGTTAAAACCCTGGTTAAAGGAGAATTCCATGCTAGAATGCTTTCTTATCTTTCTTACCTTTCTTTGTAGTTGTTACGTCCCCACCAAAGAGGTCCAGGTGTTTCTTTGTGCAAAAACTCCTTATTGGCTATTTTCCCTACCATAAGCCCTCAATGAATTGCATTGCATTGAATGGGAATTGGATGGGGCTATGGGGTGTTATGCTAATTCGCTTATTTCCATCGAAAGAAGTAGTAAAGTGTGCCGCTTGGGATATTATTTACATTATGAAGAGAGGATATATACAAAGAAATTGTAATTTTGAGCGATGGAAATAACCAAATTAGCACAACACCCCATAGCCCCATTCAATTCTCATTCAATTCAATGCAATTCATGTAGGGCTTATGGTAGGGGAAATAGCCAATAAGGAGCTTTTGCACAAAAATAACACCTGGACCTCTTTGGTGGGGATGTAACAACTACAAAGAAAGGTAAGAAAGCCTTTTAGTATGGAATTCTCCTTTAACCTTAAGGTCTGTGTCTGTCCACTGTCCACACCGCTCAATGACTATGTCTCTCCAAGCAAAATAAATATTTACAGCAGCATGAAGTGAAATGAACAATGTTTTCAGGTTCTTCAATTTGGAGCATCTAAAGTGAGTTGCGAGCCCCCTCCTTTCGTTTTATGATTTTGCTGCTTTTGCAGTGTGGCTCAGTGTCAAAGACGGAGGATGTGCGTTATTTGTTGTCTTTGAATGTGTCTCTCCAGCCCTCTGCGTAGCAAAGTGATATTGATTGTTGTCGAGGTTCTCTATTACCTTAGAGAGAACTCACGTATAGGTGAGTTAATAATGGGTGAGGATCTGTCAAAATAATTTGAATCCTAGTATTTCGCAGATAGTTTATTAGTTTCTTTCTTCCATGCACTACTGCACGTCAGTCAGTCAGTCCGTCCATCACATGTGGTGGCCCTCGTGACACGCTCCATATGGCCGTCTCCATATGAAGATCATATACTGACCTCATCAAACCCTGGATAGCCATACATGGAGAAGGCTGGATCATCATCTAGATCTGCATATATGGAGCTGGCATATATTGACCTCAAACCCTTAGATCTCCATATATGGAGCTGACATTCCATATGTTGATCCTGTCCACACCTGTCCATCCTCTTCGATGTCTCCCTTTTGACTGATACCTGGCCATTCAAACTCTAGACTTGCTGCCCCAAAGTTATTAGTGCAGCCGGACCCGGCAGCCGGCGAAAACTACAGTTCTCAACAGGCCCGCTTCTCAGGGTGTCTTACTAGTTATACGCTGGTTAATATAAGGCGATGTGACGTCACGCTTCCAAGCTGGGCCTTGTCAACATTGATGATCAGCAGTCTCCCGAACGTTTAACAATTTTCAGTTTGAGGCGCCCAGGGCGCTCCGACAAAGAAAGCTGGACGCTGAGAGTGCTGAAACATGATGCTCATCGCTACAGCTCCAGCATGTCTACCATAGAGGAAATGCATGGCAGCATGGTGCTGACAGCTAAAAACTTAAATGTTCCATGGTCACAATCACAGCCCCTTAAGCTGCTATAACAGCAGTGGGACAAAGATGGCCTCTGTCACAAAATACAATGCTTACTGTATAAACTATTTTTAAGTATATTATGGTTAAAAATAGGTTTTGTAAATGAGAACATTTATTTCTTAAACTTTGCTCTACTACAGGGGTCAGGTGAACAATTCAATTCAAACAGTGCGGCTATAAAATGTCCTGTAGAAGACATTATTCCAAGCAGTGGTAAACAACTGGTTGATCACGATCGACACATCAATCAATCAATCAATCAATCAATCACTTTAAAAGCCGCCACAGTCTATGCCAAGATTTGTGAATTGCGCGGCCAATCATTTCAATGAAAGTTAGCCGACGCTGTGGCTCTGGCTTGAAGCCCAGTCTGGTATCTGTCTGTCCTGTCATGTTAGCCAACCAAATCTCAGTAAAAATTAGTCTAAAGAGGGAGGGCATCTCCCTCCAACACCTCCAATTATTGAAAATGGACTACTAATAGGCTAGTGGTAGGAATCGGATCTCAAATCTGTACTGTACAATACAGGACATGTGTGCTGCCACTTCGAAGAATAATAAACTAGCATGGTAACTAGACCTAGGGGCTGGAAATTCCAGAAGAGCTCTGGAGCGCAAACATCTCTGTAATCAACTCATCATTCTGCGTGAGACAAAATCTGATACAATTTAAATTATTCCACAGACTGCACTATTCCCCTGAAAAATTGGCAAAAACGTACCCATGCTGCATGCTGTGAATTAAATGAACACTGAGTTTTGTTTTTTACTCTGAATAAGACCTACTGTAAGAGGTAAAAAGGGATGCAGGTGCATACCCGCCAAAATACCCGCCTCCAACTTATTTTCACTATTAAAGTTCAATACAGGAAAACTTTTAATTAACTTTTAATTAATTATACAATGAACAAGCAAACAACTTAACAAGTAAATATAAAATACACACAGAAAACTGAGCTGTAACCATTGACTTACAGTAAACTAGGTGGTGGGATCATAGCTTGGCCACTTTCACCTCTCTCCCAGAACAGTAGTACCACCACACATTACTGCACGGACGCACGCACGCACACACGCACGCACACACGCACGCACGCACGCACGAGGAAGACCTCTGCGTTTTCAACTTGGAGAGGTAGCGGTGCTTTGTTAGCCTAAAAAATTGCACGAGGAAATTGCACCCATGGGAGAGCAACGCAGGCGTATACACTATGGGGGGGAGACAGAGGCAGGGCAGGATTTATTTATAAGCACTCTTTGAGTGGATGCTAAGTCATCAGAGAGACCTTGTAGCGCGGTGGAGCAGAATAGTACCCTAAATGGTGTCGGGAGTGAGGGAACAAATGCTTCTCTTTCTCCCCTCTCACTCTCTCCTACATTTAGGGCCCCATGGCAGGTTTGCAACAATTTGGTCTGTTTTTAAACTCTCTCCAAATATCCGCTGTTAGCTTGGTTCCTCTGTCTGGCTGTGAAATCACACTGGAGGGACAAAATTGGGCGGAGAGATAAAGATGATGATGGCAGTAGTGAGAGCATTTGTGTCCCTGTGGTTGACGTGTGTATTTCTGTACACACACCGGCTCTCATTATCCTGGTAGGATGTGACTCTCAAGCCCTATTTTGAGGCCCATTATAGGGAAGGATAAGGATACAAAGCTGTAGAAAAATACTTTGTAGAGCAGAGCAGTATTGGAGTAGAATGGGTTCACCATTCATCTCTGGAATATAGCTCAAATTGCCAATGTTATTAGCACTTGGGTTATATTAAAACCATTGTTCTTTTTTAATTCCCGGCAATAAAGTTAATCATGTGTGTATTTGTTACATTAACCATGGTATCCCTATTTTGGACATTTCGAAAATGTTCCAAAACATTCCAATAATAATGTAAAAAGAAAACATTATTTTTCATAATGAGTGAAAATAGAAGATTTACAAGCCTAAAATGCCTCACGATGCGACATGTAGTGAGTTTGTAGATTCTTGTAGATAGCTTGTATTTTGGCTGTTCGTCATATGACAAAGTAGTATATGGCATACAAGTGGTTAATGATGGCATATACTGTACACGTATGCACTGTATGCAAGGCTTTGGAGTACGTGTGTGCGCCCGCACGATATCCCAGAATGCCAGAGTGTTGTGGGGCGACTGCCCATCTGCCCGCTGCTCTCTTTAATGAGATTATCAGGAGAGGAGTGTCAGTAAGTAGGAGCTAAAATGAAAGCCGTTATGGGGCATTATCAGAGAGCGGCACCCCCTCATCCATCTGCTGTATGGCCACCCACACAGCCACTAGCCCCCTGACTAAGGCCACGATTAGCACATAGAAGTGCTGCTTAATTCAAACACCTCTAGAGAACATGTGGAGCTTTTGCTTCTGCGGTGATGCGCTGCAGCATTTGAGCACACATTCGAGGCTGGCGTTGGATTCTACTCCAGGCACTGAAACCTTGCATGCATTTTTTTATTTGTTTGGAACAGCTCCAAATTTTATTTGACCCGGGGCGTGCATAATCCTGTGCCAGCCCAGTCATACCCGATTTACCTCTTTGAACTTCTGTGTTATGTCTGTGAAAATATGTAAACATAACATTCTTGCATGTGTACATTTGCACTAGTAACATCTCTTCCAGACCACAGGCTGCAGACAGACTGTAGTCTGTGTGATGCATCTGCGGCGCATGGAAAATATTATGCAGTATGCACAATGCAATCATGCAGAGACACAGGCCATCCAGGTAACTGTGGGCTAGAGCACACTCTCTCCGAAAGCGTTAAAAGGAAACTTAGCTGATTTTCATCCTAAATCCTGCTGTTCTCATAATGTGGTAAAGTAGTGTGGCATTATTTTTTTTAAATAACAATAACATTATCGGATGTATGGAGATGTGTTTCACATCATATCCCAACCCCAACATTTCACAGAGAAATTATGGTATTTTTTTTGCCACACTATATTATTGATATCCTTACATTGGAAAACAAATTATTTAAGTTGAAAATTGGCAACGTTTCCCTTAAAATCAACACGGAGGATTTTATCGACTGTACACTATAAAATATAAATGACTTGTCAGGGCGGCAGTGGCTCAGGGGTAGAGTGCCTGTATGGTAACCGTAAGGTTGCCAGTTCGAACCCGGGCTCCCCCAGAGTTACTGTCGAAGTGTCCTTGAGCAAGACACTGAACCCCTAATTGCTCCCGATGTGCTAGTTGGTGCCTTGCATGGTTTCCGCTGCCATTGGTGAATGTGTGTGTGAATGGGTGAATGTAATGCACAATTTCTGTAAAGCGCCTTGGATAAATGCACCATTTACCATTTGTCATACCTGTGATCTTGTCGCGAACCAGCTTGCAGGACTCAATCTCGCCGATGCTGCCGAACAGGCTGCGGAACTCCTCCTGCGTCATGTTCTGGGGCAGGTAGTTGACGATGAGGTTAGTCTTGCTGTCGTCCGTGACACCGGTCTGCATGGGCGAAGGGCAGCCGCGGCTGTTGGAGGTCGGCCCGTTGGCTGTCGTGCCCCCGCCGCTGGGGCCATTCGTCACCGGGGCCTCCATGTTACTGATGATCTGGGAGGAGGAGGAGAGATGGGGGATGGGGAGGGGACAACGGAGGAGGGAGCGTTTATGGGAAAGGGCTACTTTGTTTGGGAATACAGCATATATGAAAACTTATTACCACTTAACCACAAAAACCTTCCAAATTATTTAAATAATAGCAGCACTACACGCTCACAAGGCATTGTGGTGCAACACGTTGTGAGCTTGTAAATCTGATATTTAAAAATATATATATTTTCACCAATAATGCTCTATTTTTATTCTTATCATAGATCAAAGACATTTTTGCATTGGAGAGGACCTCCTACAGTATACTGCGTGTGTGCGACTGTGCGTGTGTCGGCAAAGCTACACCGGGCAATTTTGCGCACGTGCGTATGCGTTTACTGCGCGCGTTTACTGCGAGCGTACAGTGCGTTTGGATAGGACCAATATATGTCAATGATACCAGCTACACCAGACGCACGGATACCGCGGGCTCTAAAAATAGGATCGGTTCTAAAAAAATTACATGCGTATGCCCCCATGCGCGCGTATCTATATATCCTCCCGGAAGGTCCTGCACAAATCTGCCGCACGCCACAGATCTGGTGTAGCCGGGGCATTTCGCACGCATACTTTGTGCGTGCAGTGCGCTTACGTCAAACGCACACATGCCCGGTGTAGCTTGGCCGTGTGTGTGTGTGTGCGTGCGTGCGTGCGTGCGTGCGTGCGTGCGTGCGTGCGTGCGTGCGTTCAGTAATGTGTGGTGGTACTACTGTTCTGGGAGAGAGGTGAAAGTGGCCAAGCTATGATCCCACCACCTAGTTTACTATAAGTCAATGGTTACAGTTTAGTTTTCTGTGTGTATTTATTTATTATTTATTTATTTATACCAAAAGTTATTTATAGGTTTTGTTTCTGATTTGATTAACTTATAAGTTAAATGTTCTCAAATAGAAACTTAAATCTTCACATTAATTTTAAGATTATGCACTGTTTCCCCCTTTTATTGATTCCTTTATTTTTGTTTTTACAAAATATCGGTCAAAAATGTGGTACTATAATCAGTGATCTAGGACCACGGTTCTCCAAGTGGGTCCCGGTCTGCAACACATACTGTAGCCAGGGGGTCCCGGGCTAGTGAATTATGGTACGTATGTGTGATAGTGAGCTTACCATAATCGCAGTAATCCTTAATCATATTGCATCATTCAAGGGCTTTTGGATAGAAATGAAACAGACTCCAGTCGTTAGAGCACTGCAGAGGCTGCGTGCATGTGACAGCTGATGGTCGTTGACACTCGTTAATGCATTAATGAAGGCAATTATGTTTCTGCACTGTAAAATAGGTCTACATCTGTTCTAAGGTAGCATCCTAAAAGATGTGATGTGATTGAAAAGTTGAAATACAAATAGTTCCAATGGCATATAAATGTAAGGCTGTAAGTATATGTGATCATTTCTGACCAAGGCTAAGTCATTGAATTTGTTTTATTTTCGTTTTTTCATGTCATGTGAAAGCAGAGAATCATAGCTTCAAATTGACATTTTGGTTGTTCAGTTTGACCCACCAGTTTTGGAGATATGGCTTATAGAGTAGTAATGTCTTGCAGAAAACAGCGAGTTGAGAAAACAGGCTTGGTTCACTTCTGTGGACTCCAACATTGCACCTAGCTACATGTTTAAGCATTTATTTCATATTTACATGTTGATTTCAGCTCTGACATTTATTTCAGACATGCTCTAGTACGTATGTGAAGAGTCTGCCTGTGCTATTAACTCATTTTGGATAAAAATGTATCCCTTCCAAGGGGTGCCTTACAAAATATGTTTGAGAACCCCTGATCTAAGACCCAAAAATCAGGCATCAGCCAGGCTCTAACAAACCTCATATATCAGCTACACTGACTCCACTCCACAGTCTACCAGCACACCACTGCTATCATTTTTATACCCGACTAAATTACAATAACAATATTTCTCTCAGGACAATACAATGTTGCAAAGTAAATACACAACGTACACACTAGTCACAATTCTAAACACCCATAAATACCACAAAAAGATACACAGAGAAGATTAACAGATAAATATTCATGCACACATTGAGATGCAGTCCTCTTCTGCTTTGATACTGTCAGTGCAGACACTTCAGGGAGGTAGCAACCACATCTAACTGACTGACAGACAGACAGACAGACAGACAGACAGACAGACAGACAGACAGACAGACAGACAGACAGACAGACAGACAGACAGAGACTAACTGACTGACTGACTGACTGACTGACTGACTGACTGACTGACTGACTGACTTCAGTAGGAGAATGACATGGGGCAGGCTGAAGAGAGTTCTACTACATTTTTAAATAAATCCCCATTTCCCTTCAATGCTTACTGGTACATGTACATTGTATTCATCCACTTGCATATGTTTGATCAAATTATCGGGTTTTGTTTCAGGCTGTCGTTCTAGTTAGATGAGAAAGCAGAGCATTAAGAGCTTTAAGCAAGGGTGCTGCGTGTTTGTGTGTTTCTCTGATTCTGGCTGGGGGTTATATTCTGTTTAATATCAGTGGGCCCCAGATGGAAAGAGCAGACACGTATAAATCTAATCACAACAGGGGTATAAGATGGAGTGGCGTTTGAAACATATAAGAACATAGAGGCATTGCTACAATGGTACAGGAAGACATTTGTCCTACTGTTTATGCTGCCTGACCAAAAGGTATCCCTGTTGCCCCATAATTCAGTGGAATATACATAGCATGTAGTACTGAAAAGTATTTATAGTCTGTCACGTTTCCCTAACTATATAAATCTGTTGTTTATCTTGCATTCCATATGCATTTAGTACTGTACTCTGAGTAATACGTTATGATGTAAGTTGTTGTTACTGTATGCGTCTGCCTATCAACACCGCCAACATAAGTTGCATAGGCCTACTGTACATAGGGCCCTATCTTGAGCCACCCCTTACCCCTTATCCCTAAACTTATTTGCTTATTTATTTTTTACTATTTTGAAAAAAAAAAAAAAAAACTGTTCAACTAGCCCAGGGGTTTTCAACCGGTGGTCCGCGGCCCCCTGGTGGTCCGCGGAGGTACTGCTGGTGGTCCACAGGCAGGCGTTCAGAAAAGTTATATTTTTGCCTTTTTTTTCTTTACTTTTCTTTTACTTTTCTAATATATAATATAAAACTTATTACTTATTATCTTTTTACTTGTTTGTAAATAATAATAATAACTTAAGTCGAATCTAACATTCAAAAAGTCAAGTGCTCAAGGTGTCAAATAAACCAAAAAAAAAGCTGACGGAGTCATCAGCTGCCAGCGGAACAACCATCCTGCTCTTCCACCCAACGCATGCATGCTTACCGTGCTTGCTGCCCAAGGCAAGCACGGTAAGACGTAGCCATAAGTTATTCATCCAATTCATAATAATATGTTTGGGAAAGTCAAATCTCCCTGCCACAGTGCCATAGAGTTATAATATCTGCCGCGGATCGATTGAATAGTCTCACATAATACGTGACGTATTCACTATTCAATGTGCAACTTCTCAGTCTATCGTTGCCGAAAAGGCAGAGCTACAAGCTCACAACGTGATGCAACCAGGTGCGGGCTCCACCGGGCCCGTCAGCGTCGCGTCTCCGTCAGGGAATGTTCCCGTTTTAATCAATGAAGGGTGGCTCCACTGCCCAGTGCCCACGTTGTGTTGCGTTGCGTGACTGCATTAAAATTGCCCCGGTTGGCCGGTTCGTTTTTTGACGCACACAACGGAGGCGCAACGCGCCCGGTGGAGCCCCGGTGTGAGCTTGTAGATTGGCTATTTTTGGTGCGTGACACCGTCGTACGATGATGTATACATTACGCTTTTAAAGTGACGGTACACAATGAACAGTTCCCTCTGTATGTTAGAAAGGTACTGTATAAGGCCCTAGTAAAATGTAGTGCAGGTTGTAGGTTGGTTAAAATAAAGAGAATATTATTAAAATAGAATAAGATAAAAAATATATATTCTGTTTCTATGTGTGTGTGTGTGTGTGTGTGTGTGTGGGGGGGGGGGTGTCAGAAACAAACCTACTGTGACTGTCAAATGCACTAAGTGTCAAATGTGAAATGGATTATTATTTTGAGACTTTTTTTGAGTCCTGCTAAAGTAAAAAACACTTTAGTAAAACTTTTGATAATAAAATACTTTGAAACATTTTTTGTCCAGCTCATGAATGTAGCCTGTGATAGTGTGATTAGTGAGTAACAAGTAAGAAGAAAACAAAAACAATCTTAACCCATGGTGCATGAATGCCCCACCACTATTGTGTCGGGTGGGTCCATCGTAGATCTACGATGAACCCACCCGACACAACAGTGGTGGTCCCCAGGCTGCTGCTAGTCAGAATGGTGGTCCCTGGATCAAAACCAGTTGAAAACCCCTGAACTATCTACATCGACACGTTGTGAGCTTGTATATCGGCTATTTGAACTATTTTAAAAGGTTTTTAAAAATAGTAAAACATGGTAAATAAGTTTATGGTTAAGGGGAAGGGGTGGCACAAGATATAGCCCATAATATACTACTTGCTGTGCCTGTATATGCCTGTGTTGAACAAAACAATGTGTGTTTTAATTCACAAACTAGAAACCCTGACGTATGAAAGAAAAATATGATCCTTTTTTAAGAGTTCCGAATCTTGCCTAAAATCAAACGCAGTAGTTTGAACGTGAATTGCTTCTGACTAAATCAAATGATCACTCTCTTTCCCCCTGTTTTAACAGTCAGTCAACTTTTTTTCTTTTCTTCTACCTATTTATTTTATTTATCTAAATACACGTACACAGCCAGAATGTAGAAGAATGTAGTTTGAGCTAAAATAACTACCAAACAATTACTATTTCTGAATTATTTTCTTTTTTTTAAAGCTAAGAAACCTTTTGGTTGTACAATTTGTGGCAAAAGCTTGTAAATATCCAAGACCACATAAGAAAACCCTTAACTTTTTGTGGTAAATGTGATCCAACTTTCTTTCTTCTCCTACCTTGTTCTCATCCCCCCCTCTCTTCTTCCCTTTCTTTGTTTTCTTGAACTACTACACAATTTCAGCCACTTTTTTTACCTGTAAAACTGTGATGTGACAATAAATAAATTCAGATTCTGATATAGCACAATGCTAATTTCATGCACTTTCCAATGCTTCTCAATGTTTTTAATTGACAAAATCTGTTATACATACATATCTAAAATACATTTAATCATTATTTTTGTTTAAATTATTTGAGGATAAGCCCCTTGATATGCAGCATCTTGTTTTTGAGGGTTTCCTCAAAGCACGAAACAACCACACAACAAGATCCAACAACAAACTAAAACATATCAAAAAGGACATAAACATAAAGGCTATCCGTCTCACTACATCAGTTACTATCATCTGAAATGCTTATTATAAAATAAGTGCGTAAATCAATGCAAATAATTATGATGATTGATTTAATTTCTTTCCTTCTATTTGAATGTATTGATACAAAAATAGATTCAAATATATATATATTTAGGACTGAGGCCGATTCTAAAAACGCAAATTTGATTTGTATATATTCATGCAGAAAAATCGGTGTAATGTAATGTAGACTGTAGACTAGTAGACTGTATACATTTGTATAGTGGAGAATGGCATTACCTTGAACTTATGGATAAATTCTATTTCATAAAATAAAATAATTCTGAAAATGGAAAACCTTCCCATCCGCCAATCCTTACTTATAAATAAGGTGCATTTGTTGTAAATCTCTTTAATGCTTCAACTTTTCTGTTATTTTTTTCCATTGTATTCTCTTGTATTCTCGTCCTCTACCCCATTGTGGCTGGACAAAGTCCACACATTTCCAGGAGAGAGTACAAGCCACATGTCCACCTTGTGTCTGCTTCATTCCTCGCAAATTGTTCTTTTGACAGTATCCTTCTTCACTCACTCAACACTATCACAACAGAGAGAGAGAGAGAGAGAGAGAGAGAGAGAGAGAGAGAGAGAGAGAGAGGGAGAGAGAATATAAAGCATCTAGCCATGGCAGAGCTGATTGGAGAGAGGGCCTTATTAAATCTGTTTACGTTTCCCGCTGCGCTCCATTCTGTCAGAGAGACTTTCAACTCTGTGGGACGTATTCTGAGGAGTTTTCACACCAAAATGGCCACCGCTAATTAACAGGGACCTGCCGAGTCCCGACGGCCAATTATATTCCTCTCCTTGTCCCTGCCCACCAGCGCAAGCGCAGCTCAGCGGCCCACTTGGCTTTGGTGGTGGTCTCTCTGGCTCTCCCTACCCTCCTACTGAGGAGCCCGGCGATATGGACGTTTCTCACTGCATGTCCCCTGATTAGGCACAACACAACATATCGCTGCTTAGCTGTAGGGAACATGAGTCACCCTCAAAACACAAGCTATTTACTCACAAAACATAAAACTGACTGACTAGTGGAAAGAACTAACCAGCATTGAGGGCTTTGATGCTAACATTGGCAATCCTTTGTGAGCAGCAAGCTGAATTGTGAGACATTGCTAGCTAGCCTCAAGAGCAAAATGGTACAGAACGCAAGCTAACCAATGGTCGTTCTTAAACCCAGCATGTTGAGAATGATGACTTGGAATGTCCTTAACTGTAACAGAGCTAAAGTTTATAAGAGGAATCTACCTCCCTCTGTGCTTATCAATAGTAGCTTAAATGCTCATGCAGTGCAAGAGAGAGAGAGAGAGAGAGAGAGAGAGAGAGAGAGAGAGAGAGAGAGAGAGAGAGAGAGAGAGAGAGAGCGAGCGAGAGAATAAAGAAAAACCTCAAAGGGCCATGCGCTTGGGCTTAGCACCTTCCTGAGCATTATTGATTTGTAACAGTTTTCTTAACTATATTAATATTATATTCTCTGGTTTTTTCCCCTTGCTAGGGTTTGCTTTCTTCTTGCTTTTTACTTGCTTCAAAGTTCACTATTTATTTACCATCTGAATGGAACAGGAGAATACCTGCTTTCTCTGCACAAACTCTGCACAATTCTCTCTCCTCTCTACACTCATTCCATCAACATCACCCCATCCATGCTCCAGCTGTCTCAGACAGCAGCATCACCTCCACATATACAGTATAGATATAGGCTGTGTGTGTGTGTGTGTGTGTGTGTGTGTGTGTGTGTGTGTGTGTGTGTGTGTGTGTGTGTGTGTGCGTGTGTGCGTGCGTGTGTGCGTGCGTGCGTGCTGGAGCCATCCATTTGGCATGAAGCGGTCTCCTTACCATCTTTGGCTGTGTCAGCAGTCCCTTCTCTGCCCAGCCCTGGAGCTGTGGGAGCTCTGCCTGACGCCACTGTGTCTCTGTCGACCCCTATGGAGCGGAGCACAGGGGGGGGGGGAGGGACGCAGGGCCCATTGGTCAACATCACACACTCACTTTACAGAGGGGTATTTAAGGGGAGGGGGGGTGGGGGGGGGGCAGGGCGGGGCTGGGGTCAGGATTGAGGGAGGTGGTTCATTACAGAAACCCCGCCGACTTTGCATTGCGAGCCACGACTAACCGCAAATCAAGCGACAGAAGCAACAGGGGGAAGTGGAGCCTCCAGTGGAGTCCACTTCCTTCTGGCGTGTTGGACTTACGGCTCCTGCTAATTTTTCCCTATTTTACACTTTGTGTAATATTTTACACTTTGTGTAAAATGTATGCTATTTTAAAGGATGCCAGTGGTTAAAGAAAACCTTGAAGCGCCTTCTGCTTTCCTCAGCTGTCATGTCACAACTCAAAGTACAAAGTGGCCTGAGCTTTGATACAGTAGACACCTTGGTCTCACTAAAACAAAGATAGGTGGCTTTTTTCTTTTTGTTGCGTTAGTAAACCATGGCCAATATAGAAAGACATTTCTTGGCATTATTGCATTTTGAACTAACTTTTCCATAGATTCTTTGTTATTGTCGTCTTAAAAACAACGAGAAGAAAAATAGGATTAGTCAAACTGATGGTCAATAATATTGTATGCAACGGTCAAGATACTGTAAAGGTACTGTCTATTTCTTCTCTGTACGTTCCTAATATACTGTATACAGTAGGCTACTAGTAGCCTCACCGAGAGCTGCACTATAACTCTCTAACACTATAAGTGCATGCGTGCGTGCGTGCGTGCGTGCGTGCGTGCATGTGTGCGTGCGTGCGAGCGAGTGCGTGCGTGCGAGTGACTGAGTGTGCGTGCATGTGTCTGCTGTAGCAGGTAGACTTGTGCGGCGACTACAGTGACCTTGGCAGAGTTTATAATGAGGGTTTCCCTCTCATTCTCTGTGGGTAAACAAGCCGCTGGTTGTTGAGATAGAAGCACCAAAAATGAGGAGAAAGTCTGTTCTCTGGCTCTCCTGAGCGAGTGAGGGCTCAAACGCCTGTATCTGGCTGCAGCCACTATGAGCAACCAATTTAGCCGGAGTGGAGACCGAGAGGAGGGCTGACCTCTGCTTTCGTTTACTCCTTCACAGAGACAGAGGGAGACAGTGAGAGATCAGACGGAAAGGAGAGGAGCGCAGGAAGAGAAGAGACGAAGGGTTGAGTAATGGGGAAGAAGATACTTCCAATACTTCAAAGGGAGGGAGAGATGGCAGAAGGAGAACAAAGACGGAGGGAGAGGGAGCGAGACTCTGCATGTTCTGTTGTCAATGTGTCTTGTAAACTTAAGCAAGGATGCATAATGGGGGTCTAAATGAGAGTGAACTGTCAGCTCGAAAAGGAAGAGCAGGATACAGAAGGGCAGAGAGGTTAAGTGAAGAGAGAGGTTTCACAGTGTTGTGTCCTCTGCTGACAGGTTATATACGGTACAGTACTGTGAAAATATAGTAGTGCTATTGTATTTTTTTATTTTTTTGTTCACCTTTGCCACCTTTGTTTTGTGCTATTCTTTTATTTGTATTTATTTATTTGTTTTAGTCTGCGTGAAGGCCAAAGGGTTACTGTATACTGTACATAATGTATATAAAAAGGCCAAACTGGCTGTATATAATGCACACACATACTGTAGTGTAAATCCCAATGGCGTCACATTTTTGCCCATAAGAATGCTACAGTTTTCCAGATGTATTTTACAAAGCGTTTAATGTGCTTAGACCACCTCAATGTTAAAGTGTAAGACCACTTTTTTGGAGGTTTGGGTTGTTTTCTTACCTTATTATGGTCAAACTAGTCCAGTCCAACTATTTTGTTTGGAGAGACACTGAAGCTGCAATGCGGTCTTCCGTTTCTGGTTTCATTTGTAAACAAGGAAGCACGCTGGCTGCCTGTGTTGTACACTGAGAGCACCCAATCCATCTGCAGTCGAGTAGTACCCCCGACACAGACACCCACGGCAAGCAGTCATAAGTTTGTAGGCTTACAATACTTTTAGAACGGAGGATGAAGTGCGCTGTTCCAGATTGTTGCAGTTAGAGTTGGACCAATCGGATCGTAGTACCGCGTCACGTGAAAACAGAAGTGATTCGGTTGGCGTAAGCATACCTACCAGATCTTCTTTCTACACAAATTAGTCAAAACAAGACAACGTTGACATTTTTCATTAAAAATAAAACCGCATGAGTTTTCCTGATAATAAGCTATCAGAATCAGCTTTTGTTGCGTTCGTTCATGTGCTAAAAGAGTGACTTTGAGAGCTGTTTCCCCGCTACAATGTAAGTCAATGGGCTCATTGGGCTGGTATTTTTATAAAGTTATTTTCTATAAAACTGCACAATGGAGCGAATTAACTCCTGGACTGGACTAGTTTGACCATAATAAGGTAAGAAAACAACCCAAACGTCCAAAAAAGTGGTCTTACCCTTTAAAGTAGGCATAACCGGTGTGAGCCGGATTAGGAGTGGACACTACAGTACCCAGGACAGCTACAGTACACCCAGGGACACCAGGCTTAATGTTGTTAACATATATTTTAGTTAAATTGTTACATTTATCAACCATGAATATCAGACTGACCAGAAGCAGGGGTAAACTATATCGCAACTGGTGATTGAAAAAAAAATGGCGCCAGAGGGGTGATATCAAAAGTGCAGAGGCATGGATTTACATCCCCCACGGCCCCAACAAATTGAAGCCTAAACCCATACGGACAGGGCAACAATGTGAAGCCACCAGATAATGACCATATTCACACAGGAGCCACCCCGATGGGTTGGGGCTTCCCACTCCCTCAGTATGACATAATACCAAAATGGCTGCTCTGCGAATAATAGTCTATTGTGGACCAATATTATTTTTACTGCAGAGGGCAGAGGACTATATATAGCCTGCATTATACACCTGGCCACTGTTTTTCATTGACTTTAAAATGTCACTTGAAAATCTAACCCTGAAAAAAGGAAACGTTAGGCAGAGGTGAAACAACAAAAGCATTTTTCACCCATTCTGCACATCGACTACATACTGTGTCAGTGCAAAAACGCAATGGTGTGCCGCAGCAAGCAGACAGTGCAGTGTTATTGTGGCATGTTCAAAATATGGTGATACAAATGCAAGAAGCAGCAAGCAGATGCATATGGGTTTCCATTTCAAACAGCTAACGAGCAGTGCAAAGGAGCGTTATGTCTGCAAGAGGAAAATTACTTTTTTTCACGTGTTTACGAGTCTCTGAATTTCATTCAACGCTTTGTTCAAAACGCAGTGCTCAACCATTCACTAACTGCATAGTACACAGACATATGCACATAACCACTTACCCATGCACGCGCACACATACATACAGTACATACATACACACTGTACATGCACGCATACTAGCAAGATAATGCACGCACAATCGCACACGCACGCGCACACACACACACACGCACACACACACACACACACACACACACACACACACACACACACACACACACACTCATCTTTCTTTATTTCCTCTCTGTCTAGGAGGTTATCACATGAACACACATGTGAGTGTGCTGATAAAATCCCAAATAACACCAGAATATAGACGCAATGCAATTACATTCACAAACCATTGGGATGAAAAACCGCTCATGGATGCATTTTCAATTATTCAGGGAATACATTTCAGTCGGCGCTCAGATGCTGGGGAGACTTATTATATAATCAATATACTCTATAGAACCATTCATATTTGATGCCACAAAGTGCTTCCTGTCTCCTCAGGCTCCCCGCCAGTGGTTTCTGGGTAGTGCAGTCAAATAGGATGTGCGGCGTGTCCTGCCTACAGAGACGTATTGTATACAGTACAGTACACTGTACAGTACAGCACTGTGTTCTAACAGGCTGCCGTGCCACAGACGACAAATTCATGGCTTCATACCAATACACTCCACCTTGCGATCAGCCAGAATATCTCTCCCCTCTCTCTCTCTCTCTGTCTATCTCTCTCTCTCTCTCTCTCTCTCTCTCTCTCTCTCTCTCTCTCTCTCTCCACAGCCTTGTAAAGTCAACCTTTACATGGCCAGATTTACATGACTGAGAAGTAATTTAATTTCCTGTCCCTTGCACCTTGCTCGTTTCTTTTCTCCTCCCCACTCCTCTGCCATTGTGACACCATAAAACTACCATTACATGACTGAGAAGTAATTAAATTTCCTGTCCCTTGCACCTTGCTCGTTTCTTTTCTCCTCCCCACTCCTCTGCCATTGTGACACCATAAAACTACCACCTTTATTACTGGCCTGATGCCACCCTACCCCCCCCCCCCCTCTCCTCCCAGCTCCTACAGAGCATAGACCATCAATTTGACCTGACTTTGGCTGGATGGGTGGAGGCTAGACTGCAGAGGAGGAACTATGGTGGACACATCAATTACGGGCACACTGTGAATAGCAGCAATTATCAAACTTTTTTAATTTCAAGGACCCCCAGTTAGATCTGCATTTGATAGGATATTTGAGGGGCGCTACTACACTAGACACTCCAACAAAATTGCGTCATATGCAGTCAAGTCTAGAGTACAAACAGAGTACAAACAAGTACAGCCAAGTCTATGGACTTTTAGGGCTCTAACATTATGCCATGCCTTACCCGCCAGCATTAACCACAATCCGTGAATTACACTTTTAGGAGCTTCCACTATCCGTAAACAGTATCTTGCGGCCACACTGACACTACCCACTATAACTATACATTATGCCTACACCTTTATTTGCGGGAGGTGTGTCTGTAGGCGTGTTGATGCGCTTTCCCAATATTTGCTATCTTGCACACACATATTTAGGACAATGGAAAGCAACTCCTCAAACCACCCACAATGCGAATTCCGTTTGATAAAATAATGCGCTCCTGAGATGGAGCTGCATCGACCCACAATGTTGCAGAACATTCACAGCTCAGGTCTCGTTCTGTCTTAATTCTCCACAAATCTCTGTGATTGTAATTGTACTATAATCAACAGTGTCAATTCCGTGTGTCCATTGTGTATATATAATTGTCTATTCAAAGAAGTTATTTGATTTGTGCCGTTCTTTGTCCATTTGCTCATTCAGTTTCATCCATCCATTGCGCATTTAATGGATTTCAATAATATAAAATTACTCACAATCAGTAACACATAAGATACTTGTGTCAACCAAATGTGCACTATTTTATTTAAAGGTAATTAAAGGCTAGATGGTAAGGAAGCAACAGGTGTCATTTCCAATGTTATTTAGCCTCAGTTCAGTGCAAGTCTGTTTAATGAATCCGATTTCCAGAACTTTCCTTTTTTCTTGATACCGTTTCGTAGAGATATACAATACAATCCCGATCTATATACCAAATGAAAACTTGGAACTTCATAGATTACACAGAACAGAATTTTTAAAAAATCTTAAGAGTGTTCTTGAGTGTTCCATATGGTTCTGTGCGCGGTGGGGGAAAAAAAGTTGCGCGCAACTTGCAGCGTAAGCGGTGCTTCCAAAGCACCGCCCAAGCGCAAGCTTCATTTTCCATCCACCAGCTGTTTAAAAACCAGGAAGTGACTCCTGCTCTTTCACTCACAGAATCTGACAACCTCTTTGTATCCCACAACGAAAACAAAACACAACTGGTAGCATTTTTTCGCTACTGTGCTTTGGAGTTCATTGATTGGTATAAGAATTGAGAGTTGAGATTGAGAATAATATGGTATTTAGTTCACACTACACCTGTAGTCATCCCGGAAACATGACGAACAGATTCACTCTACAGTGGAGTCTATTACATGCTCGGTTCTTCATCAACGGGTTCCGACACGTCGGGAAGGCGATATTGACGGCAAGCGAGTCGGCAGGAGTCTCGTTACAGTTGCTCATTTCAACATCTTAGTGACCTTGTTTTCATCTGTTATTCAAATCCGTCCCTGCCAACTTCAGGATATAGCCAGTAAGATGAAGTGGGTGTGAAAAAGTCAAATGAACTGACAGTAAGAGTGTTCAATGCTGATTTAAATGACCACTGTAATACTGTATGGTCCACAGTGAAATACCCATTTGTAACTGATAGTGTGCAAATGCAAATGTTTTGTATCTCTAGTTCAATTGAAACTCTGGACTTTAGACTTTGGTGAAATTAATTTAGACGTGTGTGTGTGTGTGTGTGACACTGTGACCTTGTGTTCTTCTGTATTATGGGTCCACACCCACTGCCACTAAACTCATTCCAAACTCCTTCCAAGTCACACCACAGTGAGAAACTATCAAACCACGGAGACACAGAGAGATTAATACCACTTTACTATCTGAACTCCTGGCCACAGAAGTTCCCTTAATGCTGTCTGCTCTATTGATTTTTATTTTTCTCTCTCCCCTCTCTTCCTGCTCCCCTCTCTCTCTCTCTGTCTCCCTCCCTCGCCCAGTGTCTTCCGGGCTCTGAAACGTCCTGCAGGTCAGACAGATGCTGCGCTGGATCAATCAGGGAAAGTAATCTGGGACACCTCATGCCCGCACGCAGCAGAGCAGACACACACCAGCTCACATACACCAACACTACACACATGCATGCGTGCACACACACACACCAACATACAACATGCACGCACGGGTGCATACATATTAACTCGCGCACACGCCTCCTCCCCATGCACTCTGGCCGGCCTGCCTCCACCCTCATCGATCCGCATCTACTTTACCAAATGGATTCTCCCTGCTCCCCTCCTCTCTCTCCCCTCCTCTCTCTCCCCTCCTCTCTCTCCCCTCCTCTCTTTCTCCTCCTCTCTCTCTCTCCTCCGCTTCTCCTTCCTCTCTCTCCCCTCCTCTCTCTCTCCTCCCTGCTCCCCTCCTCTCTCTCTCCTCCTCTCTCTCTCTCCTCCGCTGCCTCCTTCCTCTCTCTCCCCTCCTCTCTCTCTCCTCCCTGCTCCCCTCCTCTCTCTCCTCCTCTCTCTCTCCTCCTCTCTCTCTCCTCCGCTGCCTCCTTCCTCTCTCTCCCCTCCTCTCTCTCTCCTCCTCTCTCTCCCCTCCTCTCTCTCCCCTCCTCCCTCTCTCCTCCTTCCTCTCTGTGACTCAGAATAATAAATGTTCCAGACCTCACCAGACGTCTGCGGAAGCAATTTTTCATTTCACTTTGGCTTGACTTTCTTTCTTTTCTTTTTGGCATCTCTCTCTCTCTCGTGATGCCAGGATCGATACAGATTTCCCACACACACATCCCAACCCCCGTCTCGGCCCTTGGGTAATCCACGCACACTTACATGGGGTCAGAGGTCATGAGATGACAGGGTACCGCTGCTGCCTCTAATTGCCAGAGGGGGAGAAAGTCAGACTGGCTCTTTATAGATACCTTCTATTGACTTTCAACAACATTTATACAAGAGAGCGACAGCCTGGCTCTCACACAGGGAAAACGCATGTGTTCTTTTAAAACGGACAGTTTGCAAATGTAACCAGATGGACCAAAATCAATCAATTTGGTTATATTTGTACACTCTCTGGGTTACAAATGGATGAATTAACGTATTCATATGAGGACAGAGCCATATTGACAATTATACAACAGGTCGTTTCGAGGAAGCAATCTGATTGGTTGAAACAGATTATAGCCGGTCCTTAAACCAGAGGTTCCTCCCAGAGCGCATCAGACTCGGTGGCTAGGCTAGCTAGTTTCTTGGGACATTTGTGGTCGTAGTGACTATATCTGTCATTAAAAAAAATAGATTTTTCGGCGATTATCTTAGTTTTAAGGGTAACTGTTGTATAATTGCAATATTACATGTGAGGGTGTTGTTTATCGTCATTAATGCACTTCTGCGATACCTTTCGGAACCGCAGGCGTGCATTAATGACGATAAAGAACACCCTCTCGTGTAATATCGCTAAATTAATATTCCTACGGTACTATTATGGCTCATTTGAAACTCAAAGAGCAGCATCGCATTTTACTTCACTTTATTCTACAATTATATCGGCAGTCAAAAGACTGAACAGTCTGCATGACAAATACCCCCCCAACCCCCCAAACACAGACACACACACACACACACACACACACACACACACACACACACACACACACACACAAACACAAACACACCGCAGTCCCCTTTGCTCAGCCAAACTGTAGGCGGAGAGCTGGAGCCATTTGTCCACTGGCCGAGTTCCAGCTCTGCACCAACGCATGCAGAAAATTGGTGAGCATCTTGACTCTGGAGATGACACTTCAATTTGTGCAGCTCCAGTGGCTGGTGCTCCGTGGTCCCTCCCCTGTGGGGGTGTGAGACCAGCTGGACAACTGCCTATAGCTGCTTGGCTCAGGCTTGCAGCACAAGGCCTGCATGAGGGGTCTGGGAATTGGAGGCCACTGCCTTGCCTGTCCAAGTCGCCGTCCCTCATTTCTCTCCTTTTCCTCTCAGGTCCATTTCCCAGGCTCCCAGCTTATTCGTTACCTGACTGCCCTGACTGCCCCCCCCCCCTCCCCACACACACACACACACACACACACACACACACACACACACACACACACACACACACACACACACACACACACACACACACACACACACACACACACATCTCAACCCTGTAGCGCTGCAACTCTAGCCTTCACCCTTGACCTGCATCAAATACCCAATCGACAGCCCCATGCATGCAGGGCAGGCAGCACTCGGCTTGCACAGCGCCAGAGCTGGAAGCCACCAGTACCCAGACAGGCACCCAGCTAAGTCAAATCAGTGAGATGACTTGACTGTGTATCGCTGCATGTCCTGCTGTAATCCCCTGGGCTTGACAGGCGGCTGCGATCACTGTCATGTTTTAGCGAGGACTTCATGGTGGATTAAAACTGCTAAAGCCTTGGTGGGATTCCCTCTTCAATTAAATGTCATCAAAGTGTTTAAAGGTTTTAGAGAAGTTTATACCTATCCTGGCTATCCATATGTGTGTTGTGTGAGAGAAGAGAGGGGTTTAGAGATGGATGGAGAGAGAAAGAAAGAAAGTAAGTCTATCTATGCTACCGTATATCACTCAGGGAAAGCAAAATCATGGACCATTACAACCCTTGCAGTAAGTTTAATTTCCGCATGCTCTTGACATGTGAGTCTCCTAACCGCCCTCCATTTCTCTCTTATGTTTTTGAGCAGTGGCACACCATCTCCAACATGTGACTCTGTCTGTCTAGTTGTATCTGTATAGTTTCACCACTCAGTTCACACGGGTCTGATCTTTTCCCACTACAAACACATTGACAGAAAAGGTCAATTATTGCTAATAATTAAGGTCTAACCTAACTGGTTGACTTCCACAAAAGTTTATGTTTGGTTGATTGATTTTGTCTCTGCGTGACTGTAAGTGACATTTCAGCATCATCCTTCAAACTCAACTAGCATTATTACATCAATACATTTCCTCCATAACCCCGGGTGTGGTCTGGGATCAGTTTTCTGCATTTCTAGGGGTTGAGTGAGTTTGAAGTAATTTGTAAATGTAATCCATCTGGAACAGACGACCGGGCCTGCACAAACAAACCTAAGAAACGGCAGACAGCAGGAGAGGCAGGCGTGTTCCTCTAGAGTCAGCACCAGGTGTCGTGAGTGAGGACACAGCCTCCACAAGTAGCTGGCAGCTGAGAGCAGCTTTGCACCTGCGCAAGCAACCGCCAATTTGAGCCTGCCTGTTCTATATGCTCTAACACACGCAAACACACTATAACTAGTAGGAATACATATGTGTCCCCTTGTAAATCGGGTCAGAGAGTAGCAATTCAACAAAAGTGTCATCTCACTGTTGCCGACTATAGCTAAAACTAACATTCCTGTTTGCTGCATTCCTGTATAGCTAAAACTAACATTCCTGTTTGCTGCGATCCTACTGTACAGTGTACACCTGAGCATTCCAGACTTCCCGACTAAAACTACCTCCGCTCAAGCAGGTAGGCCTACTAAGTATATTTCACAGCTGAGAAGGAAACACGAAACTCTTCCATTCATCGGCAATCTTCACAACCTTTTCACAGAGTTTTAATTAAAGCTAGGGTGCGGCCTGCAGACGAGTAATATAAGCTTTTTGGAACAAGTTCTTAAAGTGGTATACAAACATCCTGCCTGTACGGTATAAGTGCAAAACCTAAAGCACAGCAAAGATTTGTCAGGATAAGTATAGATACCCGAACACGCATGCACGCACGCACGCACGCACGCACACACCGCTAGAGGTTGCTGAGCAGAGGCAGAGCTCCTCCTAATCTAATCACTGTTTCCCCATCAGCTAAATCTTACATACAGCCTCGGCACACTGGGCGTGTGTGTGTGTGTGTGTGTGTGTGTGTGTGTGTGTGTGTGTGTGTGTGTGTGTGTGTGTGTGTGTGTGTGTGTGCGTGCATGCGTGCATGTGTGTGCATGCCTTGCAGCGGAGGCAGAGAGCTAAATCACATAGACACTAAACAACTGCTGTACTTGAGAATTGATTTCACATCCCAAGGTGGTGTGTGTGTGAGTTTGCGTGTATAACCATGTGTGTTGTGTGCATGTGTGTGCGTGTGTGGGGGTCTTGGAGCTAATTTGGTTATTGATTCAGCCCTGAACCGGAGCTCATAATCAAATAGCTGCAAGAGCAAAGGACAGCCGTCCATATTTCTAAATGAGTAAATAGTTTGATGGAAATGCTGAATAACTAGGAACTACAGCAGATGGAAAGAACATTGCTAATTCACTGTTGGGGGACTGCTGAACAACAACAGTACATCTATCTAGTAAGGCTGTACCCTAGCCCTGTTTTTAGGACTCGAACTTCGGCAGGAATTTTCGAGCGAACATCCGAACCATTTGTTTCTAATTCATTAATTCGATTATTTTCCTATTTTTTCTTAATTTTTATATTTTTGTTGTTGCTGCGCAGCAGTTGAGGAGAATGCAACTATGCATTCCTTTAAGCAACACAACTTCTGCAGCTGCATCCATATGTTTAGAATTTGCATCAATGATCAAATCCCAATAATAAAAAATAAACTTTATTTTGTAAACAACGAAACTGAAGGAGCAGCGGTGCTATCGGCTTGTCCCAACTCTCAAGTGTCTGCAGCCTGTCACGAGCCCCGTAATGAACTGATACGGGACGCACGTTGTTCCGTATTCTAATGTCGGGTCGGGGAATAAATACAGTATGAATGACGGCGGGATTTATTTTACATCTCTGTCCTGCTTTCTTCACGAGAAGAGAAGAGCGCTCACCGCTGCTAAAAAGGATGTGAACCTGGGTCTGGGAAGCTCACAGCTGCAGCCATTGGCTCATGATACGAGA
Organism: Protomyctophum parallelum; assembly: GCF_964188405.1. NCBI lineage: Eukaryota > Metazoa > Chordata > Actinopteri > Myctophiformes > Myctophidae > Protomyctophum > Protomyctophum parallelum. The sequence goes on along the minus strand of NC_139701.1, from coordinate 26,581,588 downwards.
ACACGACCAATGGGACAGATCATTCAGTGTTGCTAAGATACCACCACCCCCCCCACACACACACACACACACACACACACACACCATAGACACATAGGGGGCGACTGTGGCTCAAGAGGTAGAGCAGGTCGTCCAATGATCCATGGGTCGGCGGTTCGAATCCCGGCTCCTCCTGTCTACATGTCGAAGTGTCCTTGGGCAAGACACTGAACCCCCAATTGCTCCCGATGTGCTGGTAGGTACCTTGCATGGCTTCCGCCGCAATCGGTGTATGAATGGGTGAATGTAATGCACAATCTATGTAAAGCGCCTTGGATAAAGGCGCTATATAAATGCACCATTTACCATTTACCATTTACCACACACACACACACACACACCCTTGGACGATGGGGTCTATTCTCAAACTTAGCTCTGCTCAAAGTTAACTTGTATGTGACGAGCGGCACTGACAGGCGCTCAAAATAATAATACAAATAAAAACGATTTTTCGACTCATATGTTTTGAGGCATGAGTCATACTCGAGTCGATTTTCAACTTTTTTCAACATCCCTACTCGTTAGCTGTCTCTCTTTCATTAATTTGTTCCACCTGTGTAGGCTACTCTCAGAAGCGCATTGAGTGTGTGTGTGTGTGTGTGTGTGTGTGTCAGGGCTCCAGACTAACTTTTTTCACCACCGTCCCGGAACCGTCCCAAAATACAATTTGAACCGTCCCGAAGTAAATGTATACCGTCCCGGGGGAAAAAAAGTACAAAAAAGCACCACTCAAATTGTGAAATTAATAACTGTATTCCTATTGTAATAGAAATACAATTAAGCCAAACAAATAATGTACTGTATTGAATACATGCAGACAGTACATTATTTGTTTGGCTTCATGTTTCTTCTGTAGATACACTGATTTGCTCCCAGATGAAAAATAGGTTAAAAATCAAATTAATCTTAGGCTTTGTAATTAATCTAAATTAATCATATTTTAATCGCATATCAATATTCGACCTGAGAACAGTGATATTTTCAAATGGATTTTGTTATTTTGGTGTAGCCTACCAGTGAATCAATGAATAGTGACTACAGTAGCTTATAAAACTTTGGTGTAGGCTACTTGATCAAGACCAACAGATAACGTGCAGCAATGCAGGTATATGAATACTCAAATGTCTATTACATGGTTGGCATGAGAAAACAAATAAAAACAACTTTATTAGGGGGAATACTAAGACGAAGGATCAATATAATAATAATAATAATAATAATAATAATAATAATAATAATAATAATAATAATAAATACAATCAATAAAAACTGTGGAATGAGAGCGTTTTGGGGTGTGCATTCCACAGTGTTGGGGCAGCAATTCCAGAACAATCTGAGCATTAGAAAACATCTGTTGCTTCAGAGGATATATACCAACATATTATTTAATGTCGATGCCAGCTAGCAAGCCTAGCATGGAAGCTAACGTTAAACGTTGGTGATGTAGTGTAGCCCCATGTCCATATGGAACCTTTCTGTGGCACACAACCATGGTTTTATCCAAGCTTCCAACCGATAGTTTTTCAATCTAAATGTCCCATCCACGGGGCAAAAGCAATATAATTCCTATGATTCCGTTGGGTGAATGTAGTGTGTGCGTTGTTGTTGCTGTTGTCAACTGTCTGACTCTGACGGCACGGCAAATTCTCATGCTGCTCATCGCTGCACACGAAATGCGCATTTTCAGTGTAAAAATCTCGAGCCCTGGTGTGTGTGTCACTGTGTTTGTCTCTTCTGCCGTCTGCAGGACTTTCAAATAATTGTAAACACAACATGAACATAGTACTCTTATTATGCATATCGCATTCTCGCGGAGAGTAAAAAAAAATATATATATATAATATATATTTTTTATAATAATAATAATAAAAAACGAATGGTTCAAGGCCATAAATTAAGATTCGAGTGCCAACCTTAACGAGCGAACATTCAAACCCTGAATGTTCGGGGACAGCCTTACTATCTAGACATCTACTAGCCTCATGGCCACACAATTCTTATAATGGATACAGCAGCATACATTTGCTCCTCCTTAGTGGCAATATATTTTTCATGCACCAAAGATTATATCAATCACCTACAGTACTGTATGTAGAGTAAATGTCAATGCAGTGGTTGCGAATATTTCCCTTTTGATTGTGAGTGTGCTGATATTTTCATAAACGATATCAAGCATTGTGTACAAAGCTGCAACAAAGTTAGTACACCAGTGGACACACAGCAAATGCATTTTATGCTGATTACGCATTATGTTTCCAGTGCAACTTAATGACAGACTGGTGCAATTCTAAATGGCTTCTACTGCGGCAGGAGGAGAGAGGGGAGTAAGACACAAAAGCCTAAATGTATACTCGTGCAGCTAAACAGATAGGCCTGCGGCATACCAACTAAACCGTCGAGTGTGGCGTGCATTCAAACGAGCAGATTAATCCCCCCTACTGCCTTACAGTGCAGAGTAATTGAAAATGCCCGCAGGAGACTATCTATGCTCATATGCCGTAGCATGTGCCAGCGAGGCAACGTACATATAGAAGGCGCGGGGGCTGATTGCCATAGAAAATTCTGGAACGGCGTTTAAGTTCGACAGCGTGCGGTGGGGTGCCGTGCATCTGAGAGATAGAGTAGATCTATCTCACTGTCGTTCCTCATTCTCTCTCTCTCTCCCTTTGTCTTCCCCCCGCTCTTTGCCTACCCATCTCACTCGCTTCGTGCTCGCTCGCCTCCCCTGATAGCGACTTGACGGGTGCTTTTCGAGCCCGCCACTGACGTTTATCAGTCTTGATAAGCATCTGAAGTCACATTTCCTCCATTTCCATCTAGTTATGCTGCAGGACGGGGAATGTTCCAGTCAATTTGACGGGAATATGCATTTACTGCTGGAATAAACATCCCTTATGGGACAACTGCCTTCACTATCAATATTACAATCTCAAACTACTGTCGATAGCTACTGATGGGACTGACTGCTAGCCTACCTCTGTCTCTTGTGAACAACGTTATGCACACGCACGCACACGCACACACACACACACACACACACACACACACACACACACACACACACACACACACACACACACACACACACACACACACACACACACACACACACACACAAAGTGAGTGACAAGAGCAAATAGGCAGGCAGTATGACGGTACTTGCTACTTGCTTGTTTTCTAATAATTCATATGGTATAGCTTTTTCCTTTTAGAAGTGGGGAAAGGTTCCAGAATTATGATCTTCTTTTACCAACCAAGGCGCCTACATTTATGAGTCAGTGGTCACAATTGACCTTCTAAATGGACCTCTTGTCTCTACCAACACATAGAGACCCACCCATCCTCCATCTCTACCAACACATAGAGACCCACCCATCCTCCATCTCTACCAACACACAGAGACCCACCCATCCTCCATCTCTACCAACACATAGAGACCCACCCATCCTCCATCTCTACCAACACACAGAGACCCACCCATCCTCCATCTCTACCAACACACAGAGACCCACCCATCCTCCATCTCTACCAACACATAGAGACCCACCCATCCTCCATCTCCACCAACACATAGAGACCCACCCATCCTCCATCTCCACCAACACACAGAGACCCACCCATCCTCCATCTCTACCAACACATAGAGACCCACCCATCCTCCATCTCTACCAACACATAGAGACCCACCCATCCTCCATCTCCACCAACACACAGAGACCCACCCATCCTCCATCTCTACCAACACATAGAGACCCACCCATCCTCCATCTCTACCAACACACAGAGACCCACCCATCCTCCATCTCTACCAACACATAGAGACCCACCCATCCTCCATCTCTACCAACACACAGAGACCCACCCATCCTCCATCTCTACCAACACACAGAGACCCACCCATCCTCCATCTCTACCAACACATAGAGACCCACCCATCCTCCATCTCTACCAACACACAGAGACCCACCCATCCTCCATCTCTACCAACACACAGAGACCCACCCATCCTCCATCTCTACCAACACACAGAGACCCACCCATCCTCCATCTCTACCAACACATAGAGACCCACCCATCCTCCATCTCTACCAACACATAGAGACCCACCCATCCTCCATCTCTACCAACACACAGAGACCCACCCATCCTCCATCTCTACCAACACACAGAGACCCACCCATCCTCCATCTCTACCAACACACAGAGACCCACCCATCCTCCATCTCTACCAACACATAGAGACCCACCCATCCTCCATCTCCACCAACACACAGAGACCCACCCATCCTCCATCTCCACCAACACACAGAGACCCACCCATCCTCCATCTCCACCAACACACAGAGACCCACCCATCCTCCATCTCTACCAACACACAGAGACCCACCCATCCTCCATCTCTACCAACACATAGAGACCCACCCATCCTCCATCTCTACCAACACACAGAGACCCACCCATCCTCCATCTCTACCAACACATAGAGACCCACCCATCCTCCATCTCTACCAACACACAGAGACCCACCCATCCTCCATCTCTACCAACACACAGAGACCCACCCATCCTCCATCTCTACCAACACACAGAGACCCACCCATCCTCCATCTCTACCAACACACAGAGACCCACCCATCCTCCATCTCTACCAACACACAGAGACCCACCCATCCTCCATCTCTACCAACACACAGAGACCCACCCATCCTCCATCTCTACCAACACACAGAGACCCACCCATCCTCCATCTCTACCAACACACAGAGACCCACCCATCCTCCATCTCTACCAACACACAGAGACCCACCCATCCTCCATCTCTACCAACACATAGAGACCCACCCATCCTACATCTCTTGCTACAGTATATATCACATACTACAGTGGGACCGTTTTCAACTTTGCTGTTGATGTGTTGAAACAGGCCCCACTTGGCCCTGGGAAGACTAAGTGAACAGCTGGTTGTGTATACCCCTAAATATGTCTATTATCCAACCTCAATGGTGCCACTTTGTAGCGTGTTCAGTTGCGTGTTCGATCTATAATTCATCCAGTTACAGAAATATATAAATGTTTAATATGCCGGGAGTCAGTGAGGAAGTCCTTCACCCTGTCAAAACTGTGACCTTGAAACGTCCTTTAAACATCACACAGCCACGGCACTGGGGCCAGTGAAGCTGCCAGAACCAAAAAACAGGCAACACGCACAGTCGCACACGCACACACGCACACACACACACACACACACACACACATATATGCGCATGCACACACACATATAGCGTAAAGACACACGCAGTGCCTGCCTGCCCGCTGATGCTTTCGGCTGCTTTCTGTTCTCTTTTTTTCCGGGTATGCAAAATGCAGATGAGACGACTCAGCCGCTTGTGCACAGTCTCTGGAGAAACTGTCACTCAAATACAAACGTCAGTATGAATACTAAAACACACAGTGTACAGCAAAGGATGAGAGGCAGAGGAAGAGAGGGAAGCAGAGGGGGAAGGAGGGGGGAGAAGTGGGTAAGAGACAGACAGACAGACAGACAGACAGACAGACAGACAGACAGACAGACAGACAGACAGACAGACAGACAGACAGACAGACAGACAGACAGACAGACAGACAGACAGACAGACAGACAGACAGACAGACAGACAGACAGACAGGTTAGAGAGAGAGAGAGAGAGAGAGAGAGAGAGAGAGAGAGAGCAGCAAAATTAGATAAGGACACAAGTGTTCCTCAATCTTTGTGCATCTTTGATGGAACAAAGAGTTATGCACATGAATATCTCTTTCCTCCCAGTGTATTTTCCATCGGGATATTTATTCTGAAAAGCAGCGAGGCACAACAAGAGCTTGGGTCTGTATTTGCTAGCGGGTTGAGAAGCTAACAGTCCCCAGCTGACTACAAGTCTGTCTGTGCATGGCAATCTGAGCTGTTGCCAAGGAATTAGGTCTAGTATTTCTGAATCCTACTCCCCTCACCAGATTTCTAGCTTTCTAAAGGGGAGGGACAACATTTTAAATAAATGAAGGAAATCACTGTGGAAGCCTATTAAATTTTCAACGTGACCGTTTTGTGAATCTTCATGTGTGTTTAAGGCTCACACAAAAGGAATATTTAAAAACCAAGGCATGTTAATTGGGGCAGAGACTGTTACAGAGCCTTCTTACTCAAACAGGCTTTTGGCTCATTAACCACTTGCATTCAGCTTTTATTTAAAGGAAATTGGAGAAGACATTTAAAACCTACAAAATATTGTATTGTCAGTGCATCCCGCCAAAATATTGAACAGAATACATGTTAAAAGAAAATAAGGCAATGGCATTATACTCACATTGCTTGCTGTTTAATTACTACAACACATTATGCTTTGTCCGCATTAAAACAATACATAGTCACATCAATGATGTTATCATTTGTGTTATGTGCTAAATGTTCAGTATGTATTTTAATTTCATGTCATCGTCACATTAAATAGATTTTATGTTAAACTCACCCAATGATTGCTTAATTAAATGTTTTAGTTTGTAGTTAATTGTGAAGTGCAATTGTAGCCTACTGTATATTATATTATATACACTGTGACATACAGTAGACTGTATGGGGGGGAGACAGCCCCAAGTGGAAGAGATCTTGATGAGGTGCAATAATCGACGAAAATAGTGTTAGTCTTGAGCACATTTCTCTGGCTTCTATATTATTACCTGCTAATTTAACCAGGAATCCAGTACTGAACCTCATTATAGTCTGTGGGCCTAACACAGTAAACATCTAATTATCTAACTGGCAACTGTCTCTGTGTCTCATCTCAAGTCAAGCCAACCATTCATAAGCTACCAAGAGGGCACACACGCACGCATACACGCACAAACTATAGCCCATAACAACATGCAAGCAGACACAGTCGGACACAAACACAACAACAGCAACTTGACATTTCCACAATATCTGTAGATAATTACTGTGTATGAATGTGCTAGGACTGCACGGCTGGAAATCCAGTGGGCAACCTGACAATGCATGTCAACACAAACATCAGCAACATCAATGTTTGCACCACTGTGATTATACACAAATCACACACCACTAGAGTGCCAAAGGCACTTCACTCATCTGCCGTTTAGATGCCACCCATCCACTAGGACATGCCTTGTACACAATCATATAGGACATATTAGAGTACGTACAGTAATTCCAGCCAAATTGACCACGAGGGACTCGAGGGAGATCATTTTGTAATAAGCTAACTAGAAAAAACTATAACCAACGTCGCCTTAAAAGTTGAGATTTTCCAGCTGGAGCAAAGATACTGAGGCGATGGAACGCTTTGTCCGCATTTCTCCGTTCACGCTGCCCGTCGCATTGAATTTGTATGTAATGCTCAAAATGAACCTTTCAATGTTAACGAATTAACCTTAATGTTACTATAATGGAAGAACATCACCATTGAAAAGCAAGGTACGTTTTGGTAAGGCGTACTTGCTTGTTCTGGTAGTTAACCCATTTTGGACTGAATCCTGACCTAAGTTTTCTGAAAAACTTCAAATATTTATATAGCAGCATACCTTTTTTTTATACTGTAGGCTACATACTGTACAGAACCCCAAAAGGGGTTCCCGTCCAGAAGGGTTACAACACCAAAAGGGGTTCTGTCACAGCAGAAAAACTGTAAAATAAATGGAAAGAGGCATGAATAGAAAACAAATTACTTTCATGGGAGTGCCCATTGTGTATCATTGTAATCATTATTTATTACCACCCTTGAAACTGTCGTACTGTATTACATTGATGAATCTGGTTGGCAGTGGAGATACAGTAGTTAAAGCATAAATTCCCCTTTCATGCTAATATAAAAGACCTGGCATTTCTGGCCAGTGTCAGCAAAGCAGATTGAAAATGAAATGCCCCTTTTTGCTGTCTGGGGTGTACAGACATACGGGTACGCCTCAGCCTGTCCCATGCACGCCTTATATTAAGGTCGTATAGGAAAGACGAAAGACAAGAATGATTCTGTCAATCTGTCTGTGTCATCATCCCCCTCTCTTCATTTGTCTGCCGTTTAATCAGGCTCTAGTTAGGCATGTCACTCCATATCTAGACACACGTCAGTCACACTGCCCCCCACCATTACACAGACTGATGCAAACTACTGCACCCCCCCACCACACCACACAACACAACACAACACAACACAACACAACACAACACAACACAACACAACACAACACAGCACAGCACAGCACAGCACAGCACAGCACAGCACAGCACAGCACAGCACAGCACAGCACAGCACAGCACAACACAACACAACACAACACAACACAACACAACACAACACAACACAACACAACACAACACAGCACAGCACAGCACAGCACAGCACAGCACAGCACAGCACAGCACAGCACAGCACAACACAACACAACACAACACAACACAACACAACACAACACAACACAACACAACACAACATAACATAACATAACATAACATAACATACCACACTGACTACACCGCAAGAAGCGCTTGCTGTTGCTATACAATTTATATCATCTTTTGAGTTTACAAACTACATAATGAAGCAACAACTGCAGAGTCTGTGCATTCAGCTTAATGAATTCTCCACATCCCACTCTGTTAGCATTGATGTGTAACCTTGGAGCTTGACAGTGGAAGGTGGACAGGAAAGCATGGTATTCTGCCTAAGGGTAACTATATGGCACAGTGTGTACTGCATGTGTAGTTTATATTATTATGTGTGGGTGTACACATGTGTGTGTAGTGTTATAAATATGATGGCCAGTCCCAGAGCCCAGGACCCCCACCAGCATCTCACCATAGGAGGCCGCAGAGGTGTGGATCACACTCACATCTAATATTGGCCCTATTAGAATACTCAATATACTCTCTCTCTCTCTTTCTTTTGCTTTACAGTCCTTTTGTAATCCTTCTCTTTCTGCCCTTCTGTCACACCATCTCCAGTGTTATTATTTATCATTCTCTATCTGTATCTATGTCTCCCTATCCCACTTCAAATATATGCATTCACGCACACATACAAACTCACAGGCTATTTGGATGCAGTCTCTGCCAAGCCCCTGTATCTACGCAACACTAGGCTGCAAGCACTGAGTGTCCAGGGAGACTGGGTGATAGCTACAGTGCCGCCGCCAGCCCTGTCGGCAAGCTAGGGAATTGCCTTCTTTTCAATTAGCATTTTGATTGCATGTGAGGGACAGAAGCCATCACGCAAACAATCAAACATTTACTTGCTGACAAATGAGAATGATGCCACCACCATTGTTGATGCTAATATAAGTGACTCACGCACAGTGAGTCACTTATGATGGGAAGAGAACAATTCTGAACACATATGGGGTTGTGCTAGAATGCACAACTGTGGTTTTAAATTTAATGCTGGTGGGTAAATCCCAAGCAATACTAGGTAGTGTGTGAAATGTATGAGTAGAGGTTTGGGGAAAGAGCCTCTGTCTTATGGCTGGACAGCAGAGAATAAATATTGTGGTTGTGATTTTTTTTTTGTCAGCAGCCTTGTATCTTGGCAGCTGTTATGGAGGCATAGATGACTAGATGGAAGGCTGTGTGGATGAACGCAAAGTTGAAGGAAGTCTGTGCCAGCTTACAATAATCTCTCTCATTTCACACACATACACACACATGCATGCGCACGCGCATGCACGCACGTGCGCACACACATACACACACACACACACACACACACACACACACACACACACACACACACACACACACACACACACACACACACACACACACACACACAGGCTCAGCTTGAGGTTTTGAGATGACACAGGCACAGCATTAACATTTGAGCATGCACATAGAGCAAGCACACCTACTCTGGCACCAGCATGTACACAAACACACACTGGCGCTGTGTGTACACAAAACAGCGTGACAAATATCTACTCATATGAGTAATATGAGTAATATGCCGCACTTTGCATACATGAATATCAATGAAGCCAAAAGTCCAATGTCTCTCCTGTTCACAGCACATTCTGTTGCCTTTGTCTCACTACATATACAGGTGTACATATACATATACATATATAATACAAGACTGGTGCAAAGGCAAGAAGGAGGTGATTCCTACACCCACGTCATTACCATAAAATGGGAGCTGTTCACCGATTACCTCCCACCCTCCCTCATTCCCTTCCACGTTTTCTGCCTCCCCCTATGGCTCCTTACCTCTAACGCTAGAGCTACACCTCTCCCATTAGCATGGTTTCTGGCTCCATCCTGCTCTCCCTCTCTGATTCTGCCCACTAGCCATGGCCACACTAGCCCTCTCTACTCTGCCCAGTGCCCATGCATATAGCTATATCAACATAATGCCCAGGAACTCTGGCATCACAGAGTGCAACTATTAAACAAAGTACCAGAATAGAATATAGTAGACTATAAGAGAAAGGAATAGAGAATGAATACTACTATGACTGATCTAATGCTGTGTATACTGCTGGCTGTATAGTGACAGGCTGCCTGCAGCCTTCATCCTTACCATCTTAAACCCATTCCACTCCATTTGGGAGCCGCCAGCCGTTGTCTCTCTCTCTCTCTCTCTCTCTATCTCCACACACACACACACACACACACACACACACACACACACACACACACACACACACACACACACACACACACACACACACACACACACACACACACACACACACACACACACACACACACACACAACAACAGCAACGCCTGGGTGAAAAAATTAAAACAAGAAACAATCCCCTATTCTCTATCTCTCTCTCTCTCTCGCTCTCCTCCAGAGCTTTCTGTTTATTATTTTCGGTCTCTTTGTCTCTGTGGCTTCCCCGGTGTTTGTGTCTGAGTTTTAGCAGCGAGTAGACAGCAAGGTGCTAGTGGTGTAGAGAGCAGGCATCGCCTTCTTCCATAGACGGTAGACGCTGAGAGGAGAATGGTGCGCTTAGAGTGGGGAGTGTGTTGGGCTGCAGTGACGCTCCCGCCCTTCTCTAGCCCTCCCTCTCTCCTCCCCACAGCCACACGCCCAGTCGCCTCCTCAGCTGGAAGGTCAGAGACCGCCCCCCACCCCACCCACCACTTTTTGTCAGAGTGCATGATTGGCTAAACAGCCTGCCTGTTGGCCCACAGACTCTCCTGCCCCTCCCTCAGTGTTAACACCTTCAATATCTGGCTGGCTGTTAGCCCTCATCGGCACACGCCAGCCCCAGCCCGGCTTGGCAGAGAAAAGGCTTTCTGAATCCCAGCAAAGCAATCAATCGCTGCTGAGGTCTCTGCTTGAGTGTGCTGGGCAGAGCAGTGCAGAGCAGTGCAGAGCAGAGCACTAGGAGAATGATTGCAGCCTCAGGCACTATGGTAATAGGATGCCTGCGCAGCACTATGTATATAAATTAGCTATTACTGGGTGCATGTTAAAATCCCCTGTACATTTACAACACTGTGTATACAGATTACCCCCTCCCCTCACTTTTTAGCTTTTTCTTTCTCTTGCCCTCTCTCATCCTGCTCTTTCTCTGTCTGTCTGTCTGTCTGTCTGTCTGTCTGTCTGTCTGTCTGTCTGTCTGTCTGTCTGTCTGTCTGTCTGTCTGTCTGTCTGTCTGTCTGTCACTAACTCACTCACTCACTCATTATACTCACACTCACTCACGCATGCCCGCCACGTGCACACGTACCGACGCGCGCACACACGCACGCACGCACGCACGCACGCACGCACGCACGCACACACACACACACACACACACACACACACACACACACACACACACACACACACACACACACACACACACACACTATATTATTATTATTATTATTATTACCCTTATTATTATAATTATTATGCCTCTTTCAAATATCCATATAAATCATTTACATTTATCAAAGTAAAAAAGTACACTACATTAGGCCTACTGTTGTATCTGAACTTCTGAGGACAAGAGTTCAATGTTTTCCTCAGCTGACAACGGCTCAACTATACTGTCCACTCAGGAGCTCATGGTGCTATACAAGTAAGTCACACAGCTGCGGAGGCAGGTGTAGCCAGCCTGCTCTGTATACTAACTACACAGCTGTGCATTTTCTTTATTTTTACAAATCGATTGAAATAAGAAGACATAAGTACAAGTGCAGGCTATTGCCCTTCTTCTAGGCTATAAAGAAACCCTACTGAGTCTGACTCAGGCAGAAGGATGCTCAACGAGCTACCTGTCTGCTGCATGCGGTGTGGCGATAGATAGACGAGACTATAGCATTCGGAATCGGTAGGTATACATTAATATAAAAATGAAAACAACACAGAGCAAAAATAAATATTCCCTATGAGTTCAGACTCACCATGACCATTCTCGTTTCGAGCTGGTGGTGATAGGAAGGGTGGTGGAACGTGTGTCTGGCAGAGAGATGCGTGGTTCCGATGGACAGGTAGCCTATAGTCGCGTGGTGTTGGAGATAATAGTGGAATGAATGAACCGGTGGTGAGTCTCGCAAGGACAGCGGAGCCGTGGGAGAAGAAGAAGGAACAGATCTATAATATAATCTATATCTATCTATCTTGGTGGAACGCGCATACAGACACGGGCGCTCAGAAAAAAAATAACAAAACTAACTACCGAAATGGGATAAAAATCACAAGCAACGAAAAGGACAGAGAGCGAGCACGGTGCACCCCGCTTCCGTGAGAAGACTTATGGAATAGCCGAGCTCTTATTGGCTGCGGGAGGCGGGGATGGGGCGGTGCGCCCACGGAGGAGAGAGTGGCGGAGGGAGGCAAGGCGTGTTGATGTGGTCGGTCCACGGCGGAAAGAACGGAGGGGATTCAGGAGAATGTGTTATTAAAGGTGCACCAGCAGGAACCTCACAGTTATAAGGTTATATAACTCTAAGAAAGTATAGTATACAGACACACATATCACTATGTCGCTGTCGGACTCGGACGGAGACATGCATACATTTAAATCTGCACAGCATGCAAGTGTGAGAATCATTCTGTCTGAGACGAGTCTGACATCACCACAGCTGATTATCATGCAGATAAATTAATCATTCACACATTGATTTATCTACAACGTTGCAGAAATGGTTACGTTTTCTTTCTTTCTTTCTTTCTTTCTTTCTTTCTTTCTTTCTTTCTTTTTTTCTTTCTTTCTTTCTTTCTGCAATTTGATGGTATAGCCTACTATAGCCTCCCGCAGTCTGACCCTTCAACCACATACCGGTATCATACCCATAAGCATAAGTTGTCCTCCCTCATCCTTGACAAAAACACATAGCCTATAGCCCTATATTTACAACCTGAAAAAGGGAAGCTCATTTTCTCCAGGTGGTCTGTTACTCTATCATAACAGACAAGAAGAGGGAGCCATTGCATCCTGTAACTCCTGTTACCTGGCAGCCAGCAGTCCAATGCCAAAACCCTTCTCACTAACACATGCACATATACATAATAGGCAATGCACACACACACACACACGCGCGCCCGCGCACACGCACACACACGCACGCACACACACGCACGCACACACACGCACACACACACACACACACACACGCACACGCACGCACACACACACACACACACACACACACACACACACACACACACACACACAGCAGTGGCTCAGGGGTAGAGTGACCGGATGGCAACCGCAAGGTTCCCAGAACCCGGGCTGATGTGCAGGTTGGTGCCGGTATTGGTGTGTAAATGGGTGAATGTAATGCACAATCTCTGTACAGCGCCTTGGATATAAATGCACTATTTACCATTTACCACACACACTAAACCTAATTTACACACACACACCAAACCTAATGCTCACTCTGTTCTCTCTCTTTCATCTCAGATGATCACACACACACACTGCACACACAAATATAACACAGGATAAGAACAAATTTAAGGTGACTGCTATTCTGCGATTATAATCCCCAATGAGGGATGTTCCTATCATATAATAGTGATAGTTTAAATCACTAACATTTAATTTTACAGATTTGCTTATTTACTGCTATTGTTTTTGTTTATTCCATGTTATTTTCATCACAGTTCTTTACATTTGTTTTATTTAAAAATAAATAGCCTACATTTCACTCTTCCTTTGCTATTATCTCTTTATAAATGAAAAAACCCAATATTAGCCCATTTGCGTGCCGAAAATAGCCGATCTACAAGCTCATTGTGAGCTATTTTTGGTGTGTGAAACTGCCATACGGCAAAGTATAAATCATGCTTATAGCATACAACCTCTCCACTTCACCTCTGCCCTCTCCACCTGTCTGTTGGAAGAGTACAGCTAGCTAGCATAGTGACAGCATGCCGGTGTAAGGCTGTGTGTGTGCCTGACATATTAATGAATCTTCGCTCTGCACTCAATTAGGCAGGCCTGAGCAGGATTCACGAGCGTGGACACGCATGGACACATGCACTCACCATACACACACACACACACACACACACACACACACACACACACACACACACACACACACACACACACACACACACACACACGCGCGCACACACACACATGCTCACGCACACACGCACGCACACATGCACACACACATACATACACACACAAACACACACACACACACACACACACAGTCACACACACACACACACGACACAAGGGAAATGCATGCACATACACTCACAAACACACACAGGAGATGATGTTCAAACAGGGTTTGCTATTGTTTGGGACAGAATAGAATTTGCTTGTCCTTGCAGTCTGGATGTGAATTAAGCTGGGGCTTTGTCTGAATATCTGAATTATATTGTATTAATTTGTATATAATGGGCCGTGGAATTAAGTGCAGAATAAAAACATGCAGAAAACACAAAGAGAATGGCTTCAAAATAGTAGTGCGTCTTTGCTGATTTCCCTTACACTGGCCCTCGGTGTGTTGAAGCTGGATAGTACCATCTTCTACACACACTCACTTCTCCATTACTCTTTTATTCTGCACTGACCTTTGAGTTTCACAAAACCTCTGGGTTGAAGCCCAGAGAAACCATTCTCCACCTCACTGCCTCCTGTATCCCCTCCAAAGTTCCAAACCACGCTTTAAATAATGGGGAATGAGGACAATGAGGATGAATGAATCATCAAACGTTGGGGGATCATTTTTCCAGTCTCCTGGAGGACAGGGAAGGGAGGTTGCTTTCTATCTCTATAAAATAATCCAAATAACTTTGTATTTGCAGTGTTGGAGGAGTTACTTTCACAATGTAATACATTACAGATATTACTTCTGTAATGAAAAATAATAATTACGTTACAAAATAACTGTTTGTGACAAGTAATATTCTATATTACGTTTGCATTCCTTCACAGAACATTCTCAATTGAAGCATAGAACAAGGCCCTGTTTAATATTAAACTGAAGGGTAGGCTAAATTGAATAGAGAAGCCATAATAATGTTATAGGTAGCCTTATGTTTTGCAGCCTAAAATGCAATGTCATGATGATACACAAACCACTCAGAAGCTGCAGCATCGGTGTAGAGGGAACATTAATAAAAGTCAAAATTGCAAATGGTAAACAAACTGCATTGTCATTAGTGTGCATGAATTTGTGAGAAGCATTACAAATGATAACAGAGTTCTTTTTTTAAAGTAATGCATTACTTGACAATTACCTCTAATACTATTATGTCTGTTCTTCACGTATGTATGTAATGCTATATGCAATGTGTTACTTGTGAAATGTCCAACTCTACACTCCAGTGAGTGATTTAGCTAAATTGTTTCATAGGACTATGGTTCATGTTAAAATAGAAAACAACACTCCAACTATGGAGGCAATGAATTGTGTGTGTGTGTGTGTGTGTGTGTGTGTGTGTGTGTGTGTGTGTGTGTGTGTGTGTGTGTGTGTGTGTGTGTGTGAACTGTTGTGTAGTCATGTACTAATTAAGAGACATTTAATTAAATGTATGGAAAGATGGAAGGAGTTGTTTGACTAGATGCTGTACAGCCTGGTTAGAGATGACAGGGTGTTCTCTATACTGTGTAGACTACACAGCTAAATCTGGATGCTTGTAGGTCGATTCGTATGCTCTTTCATATTTAAAGATGGAGTGCCGTGCTTTTTGTCCCTTATTTTGTGTTTATGAGGTGACAGTACTACATTAGACCCCTTGGTGTGGTTGTTATGTGCAATGATGTCTTCCCTTTGTACTTAGGGTTTCTTCCTGGAGACTGAAACCTTGACAGTCAAACGTGCCAATGAAAAAAACAGTGATATGGTGACATCACAATATCCGCCCCCACGTTTATCATACAACAACAGCTGTGGGTGCGGCTTCAGTTCATGTGGATCACCACCCATCACCATCCACCAGGCAAACTAGGCATACTTAATGAACTGTGTCCACATTTTAACAAATACTGTACACTTTTTTGAAAAAAAATCTTCCTCCTTAAGAGTCCTTATATAATAATACTAATGTGGAAAAAAATCACGGTACTCCATTCTTTAAATTAAAACAGTAAATGTACCTGTTCACAGTGCAGTACTGCAGGTCACAATGTGCAATTATGTTTGTCTATGGGTGAGTACATTTAACTTTCTATATATAAAAAAATCTATTTAAAAAATAGAAAATCAGTAAAGAACAAAAAACGCTAAGGGGGTGTTAAGGTATTATAGTAAACTGGTATTGTAATGTATATATATATATATATGATATGGTATTATAGTAAACTGTTAAATCATCAGTGTTGATTCAACTCTGACAATGAGCAAAGTTTAACCAAACGGGCCCACTCAGAGTTAAACACACAGTTTTATGATACGTAGCTTGCATAGTTAGTTCTGGCAGATACACTCGAGGGGCTCATTCCATTCAGTGCTATGCAAGGCCCACATGTCATACGCTGTCGTGGCAATCAGCTGACCATTACATTTAATCTTCCTGCATTTCTTCTGTTCCGTTCCTGGTTGTCGTTATGAGCTGTTTGCTCCCACCGCCACCCCAGCACCACCGGTGGGCGCTTCTATTCGTGAGTTATCTGACAGTAGCTTAGTAATAAGAAAGTTCTGCTTCTCGATTGACTTGATAAATTGCATTGCCGTTTTGTATGACATTGCTTGGAAATGAAACTGTATGGGCGTGAATACTTTTGGCTTTTCTGTTGATGACTGATGCATTTTTTCAGCGGATAAATGATATAGTATATTTCTTTACTGGTCTTCAGTTTTGAAAGTTAAAAAGCTTTTGTGGCTGAAACCCAGGACTGCCAGCCATACAGTCAGCAATGTGAAACCCCATCTCATTGATTGGCTCTGGCTCACACACACACACACACACACGCACGCACGCACGCACGCACACACGCACGCACGTATGCACGCACACACACAGACAGACAGAGTATGGCCGCATGGTCTTACACACATGAATGCACGCACGCACGCACATACACGCACACACACACACACACACACACACACACACACACACACACACACACACACACACACACACACACACACACACACACACACACACACACACACACACACACACACACACACACACACACATACATTTCAGTTCCTGAAGTGCCTTTTGGTCTGACACTGTGATGGCCATAGAGCCAAGGCTTAAACGGCCAGGCCCCAGCAGTCTGCTTCAGCCTGTGCTTAGAGCCTGCTAATACAGAGCAGAGAGCTGGCTAATTGTCATGAACTCCTTCTAACCCTCCACCCCTCCCTGCATCTCCACACCAAACCTGCACTCACTGCCCGTCGCGGATTAACTGCACGCTGCAGAGTCGATTCATTTATTTATTTATTTTCTGTTGATGCAAATGATCAGATTTCTTCAAAGGCTACTGACTGACTTGATTTTAAAGATCTCTGCTGTTAATACCTTCTGTCTTTTTCGGTTGCTGCTGTGTTACTCATTCTGCTTGCTTTTCCCTTCGATTAAAAAGTCTTGTTGCACAATAACAGATGCACACACACAAACTCACTAAGATCTATTCATGCCACTCCCTAAAAAAGATTTACTGTATATTGTTTTGTGTTTGATCTAAACAAGGATACGGTAGGCTATACTTTGCCTACACAATGTTACAGTGTGTTATTATAACAGTAACAGACAAGTCAAGAACAAGCAGGCAAACAATATTGTGCAGTGTATAACACGTTTGAATATGCAGTGCACAGATGGAGTGATAATTGTGGTCGGTCTCAGTTTGAGTCTTGTTAACTGTCAGACACGACATCTTAACACCTGTCTCATGTTTCACTCTGCATAATAAGGTTTCTATTTAAAAAGCGGAGAAGTGAAGATACCAGCCAAGGTGTCACCTGAGAGAGTGCCCAGAAAATTCCTTGATTATGGAAAAGAAGACGTCAAACATCATCTTGTGTTTCGTAGTGAAACTGGTTACCTTGCTTGCAAACGCTCTAATTAAATCAAAATTGAAACAATCAAGAAGATAAAATGGTCTGAAATTCTGAATTTAATTATAGTTGTGCACTGTATTGTTTTACGATAGAGTATAAAAACAAAAAAGAACAGCATGACAGAGGTAAAAAGGAACAATACAACCCTTGTCAGGCAGGGCTGTTCTTATAGCACCATCTTACTCATAAGAACCTAATACATTTAATCGGCTGACTCGGCCCAGACTCTCCTCAGCATGCAAGTGCTTACTTGGGACTCTGTTTGATTTTGTCCTTGAAGGATACATTTAGTTTCTGTATTGAAGTTCTGGCAGCAGCCTCATCGAGCTGCGCTACTCAGATTGATGATCACCTCTCCCCTGGCAGGTGTCCACCCTGCCTCCGTCGGTAACAATCAACAAATGGGTGTCAGAGCCTGTGACTCTCATGTCTTCCTGGCCAGGGACGAACCCTTACTGTCTCCCAGACACCATGCAGACAGCCATTAACACCATGCTACTGTATCCAGGAAGAGAGGCTGTATCGTTTGCATTCAATAGACCTTTGGGAATGTTTTCAATAATACTGTAATGAGCAAACCTTGGAAGAACAAATATTGGTAGATTCAGAGATATTCCCATTAGTACTGCCAGTGGTAAAATATGCTGTACACATCCAGGGTAATTTGAGGCATTTTGGTATATAAAAACATCCATGAAACGGCTGTTAAAATGTATTAAATAAAGTATTCTGCTGAAATCTAGCAGTGTTACTTCTCTTTATGCCAAAAGGCATCCACGGTAATTTCAACCCCATGTTAGTCCCTTCTCTCAGAAGACATGAATCCTTCATGTTGATCCTGGAACACGGCGGCTCTGCATGTGTCACAGCATGCAGGCCTTTCCATAACAACTGGAAGCTGTTTGCTGTGGATATAGTGCTGCAGACAGCAACGATGTGACAGGAGCTGTCTGAAAGCTGAGGCCAGATTATCTGTCTCTAACTGTAATAGGGAGTGAGAGCTCGCTCAGGCTACTAAACTAAATCACAATGATATAAGTAAAGATGAACAGTTTAGCATATGGGTGAAAAGTTCAAGATTCTTGTATCTTGAATTGCTGGTTACAAAAAAAAGAAAAAGAGTTGAGTAGTAAAAATACAATAGTATATTTCTTCCCGTTTTTGTTTTGTTGTCTCAACCATCTTATCTCAAGGAAAACATTAGGCAGAAGCTTTATATTTTAGTTAAAGTTGTAGTAAACATAATTATAATAAAGATGCACATAATTTTAAGGAACCAAAAACAGTATTGACAAATTCACACGGCAGCCATTTTGCTCTTAACCCATTAAGGCGGGAACCCCTTTTGGTGTTTTAAGCATTACGTTAAACTTTAGCTATTGAAAAATAGCAGATCTACAAGCTCATAGAGTGGCGCGCTGTGAACTTGTAGGTCTGCTATTTTTTTAATCGTTAAAATGTGCCTCAAATCAATCCGAAAATGTTCATGATTAAAAAAACTTTATTATTTAATTTCGACGTCAGGCCTGATTAATTCATACTCATGGGTGAGAAATGAGAGTAGTTGGTCCCAGGCTGAAGCCAGAAATGAAAGGCCCAGAGAGGCTTAGCTATGCATTGGCTGTTGGGCCTGGTAGGAATATTGGCACAGAGCATGTATTCTCAACAGGACTGTGGTGGATTAGAGTCCATTTGGACAGCAGAGGGGTCCACAGTTTGGGATGACATTCAACACCTAGGCCTGTATCTGCTTCTGTACATATAATGATCATGGGATTCTGTTTTGTTTTTCAATGTTATCTGTTACAAGTGACTGTTACAATAATTACAATTACATGATTGTAGATACAGATACATTGAACCCAGTGAATTTAAGTAAGAGTAATAGTCAATTAGTTGACTAAAACATTTATTTTGTATGCTTAAAATATACAATCAGAGTCCCAGAGCCCCTTTGATCTCTGATCTTTGTGAGATTAAGCAGTGGGCATATTGCAGTGTGGTGGGTCCTTCGGTCATGGAGTGCAGTGGTGGGGCGGTAGAGGTGGCGGCCTGTTTTACGTTTGATCCCTGTCGGGGAACAACCATGCTCGCAGGGTGACCACTGTGGTCCATCTGGTGGAGGCTTTAATCACGACACCCCCACCACACATACACACGCACACACACACACACAGGCAAACACGCATGGACATGAGTGCACGCACATGCGCACGCACACACTACGTGCACATACACATACACACACACGGCTGCTCATGGGAGAGGAGATTCTCTCGACCGTTGCTTATTGCCCTGGCCTTTCTGTCTTTCATGGGGATTGTTTCTTCGCTCAGGCGCTGTAGCACTCCAGAAGAGCATCTCCTCCTTGATGCCCTCAATAAATCTGTGTAATAACACCACCTGATTTCTGCCAAGATGGAAAATACTAGTTCTAACTCTCTCAGAATATGCCTAAATGGTTGGGAAAGAATGTTCTTTTTGGAATGAAGCACATGCAGGATTCTTCACAGGGCTGCTGCCCCACAGACAGCGCTGTGGACTGAAACATGCCCACAGCACTGTGCCCACACTGCGCAAATCCACTTCTCCAAATGTCACTTCATGCTTAACTGCTCTTTCTTATGCTTGACAAAAAACGAGTAAAAGCGAGTAGATCAGAAAAAACCAATAACTCTGCTGCTTTTCAGTTTAAATGCGTACATGCTTGATAATTTACTTTATGTACCGGTAACTTGCATCATCAAGCCATTTCATTGTTTGACGAAACATTATTATTTATTTATTTCATCATGGCTAATATTGCTAATTTCATAATGAGGACAGTTTTACTTCTACCCTATTCAGACCCATTGGACCAATACTACCATGGTTGATTAAGTACATTGGAATACGAATTGAAAGCAGGCTAAATACACACTATATAAATGGACTGCATTTATATAGCGCTTTTCAATGTATACTTCACATTCACCCACACATTCACACACCGACAGTGGAGGAAACCATGCATGCATCATTTGGGAGCATTGGGGTTCAGTGTCTTGCTCATATGGGACACTTCGACACCAACTCTGGGGGAGCCCAGGTTCGAACGGGGAACCTTATGTTTCCCAAGCGGCCGCTCTACCTCTTGAGCCACTGCCGCCCGCCCCCATATGCAAGCCTTGATAGGTAAATGTAATGTGGTGATATGGGAGATGAGAACACACTAAAAATAATTACATAATATTTCAGCACCTTAATCATTAATTCATTCCTTTTTTCATTCATTTAAAAAAATTGTTACAAATGCCTCAGCTCACGGCAGACTCCATGGTTAAACATTCAAAACTAAATGCTGCTGTTAGAATATATTCATTATTAATGGGACTGGATCGCTACTGGGTGATACCATTGCTGCATCTTATTCAGGGTTACATGGAGAGCTGTTCGCTGTTGGCAGCACCACTGGCAAAATCCTGAGCAAGCACTGTAACTCCAGACCTGATTATTATACAGCTAGATTATATAGCTGTATAATAATAACTGTATAGCAATTTCCTACTGTAGCCTTTCTTTTTTTTTTTTAAGATATTTTTTTGCGGCTTACGCCTTTATTGATTTTTTAAGGGATAGAAAGTAGGCTGACAGGAAACGGGAGAGAGATGGGGGGATGACATGCGGTAAAGGCCGTGTCGGGTCCGGGAGTCGAACCCGCGGCACACCGCGACTGGATCACCAGTCCGGTGCCCAGACCGTTACGCTA
>NC_139701.1:26459335-26554335 GCF_964188405.1 Protomyctophum parallelum | reverse complement strand
TTGGATGAAGGCTCCTGAGAGGCTGTGGGTGGGGGATCTGAGACACTTTTTGAAGGACAAACTAACCAATGAAGCGCCTACAGCAGATTAGACACCCACAGCTTCATGACGCTTTAACGCAGCGACTCAGGGATTCTTCTCACAACGCTTTGCCTAAAATGCACAGGGGTTTCCACATCATGACCCTTGCAATGGCTTCGCTTCCCTTTGAATTCATCTTTACTGCAGAGTAATGTTGAGACAAATGCAAAATATCCCAGTTATCAATATGTACCTGCTTCCCCTGCTGACTGGACCTGACAGATGATTCCATCCATTTCGTTAAATAAATACACACGGTTGTTGGACTGACATGAAAGTGAAAGTGTTGCAACAGCTCCTTAGTTTATTGAGATTTAGTCTATTTATGCCGTATATGTACTAGCTATTTGTCCTCAACGTTCCATGTGCAGTATGTGC
The DNA here is from genome assembly GCF_964188405.1 of Protomyctophum parallelum. Lineage (NCBI taxonomy): Eukaryota > Metazoa > Chordata > Actinopteri > Myctophiformes > Myctophidae > Protomyctophum > Protomyctophum parallelum. Next base: position 26,553,876 of record NC_139701.1, on the reverse strand, counting down.
AACACCTTTTATTAATTTAGCAGAGAAATAAATTCCATGTCAGGAGGAGGAAAATACGAGTGCAAACACTCAACCTTAATGCATACACTGCAGACACTGACTAACTACACAGTACAACTAACTACACATTCTCTACACAAACAAATGCTCTCACACTTGCACGCGCACACACACACACACACACACACACACACACCAACAAAGTCACAGTCGCACATGCATGCACACACAAATGCGCGCACACGCATATGGGGTGAATCGTGCATGCACACACACACACACACACACACCCTCACACACACACACACACACAAACACACACACACACACACACACACACACACACACACACACACACACACCTCCAATTCCCATGATACCAAACTGACTGGCAGAGGCTAAAGACAGAGTAGGCGGCCATAATTGAACAAACATAAAAACATAAATATTTACTAATACAATCCGCTGGGAATACAGTCAGGATCCCACAATTGATTTGTTCTCTTCCTGCCTCTCTCTCTCTCTCTCTGTCTTCCTTAAACACACACAATGTATTCCTTGGTCTTGTTCTTGTTACGCTCGCCAGTGTGTTGATTAAAGAAATGGATATATAAATATATATATATATATATTGGTCTGTCTATCCTCTTACCAGGGGTGACCTGTAGCCCAGCTGGGCCGACGATGACAGGAGATCCCTAGGAAATAGCGGCGAGTGCGTCTCAGGGACGGAGCCTGTGCCACTGGCTGCTAGTCCCGAGAGCTGCCCGTACCTCGCCATCATCCTGAGATGCTGCTCACAGAACACACACAAACACACACACACACACACACACATACACACAAACAAACACACAAACACGCAGGCTCATACACAGACACAGGAGGAGTGGTGGAGGAGGAGAGGGAGGAGGAGGGAGAGAGCGGTGGAAGAACAGATAACAGCAGGTAGGAAGGACAGAGAGAGAATGGTAAAGGACAGAAAGGGGGGGGGGGGTTGAGGAAGAAAGAGGAGGCAGAGGGGATTACAGAACACTATGCTCTCACACAAATGCTTGTGTGAACACGCACGTACGTACGTACACAAATACACACACACGCTCAAACTTGCACATACGTGTACATGGATGCACACATACAATTTTAGCCCTGGGTGAAGCAATTTCACAAGCAAGCCTGTCGTTGATAGCTATGTTGCTTTTGTTCAAATATATGGGGGGACAAAGTAGTGAATGTCACATTGGAACAGCCTGGGTCCTATTAGCCTTTCATTGGTTACTGCAAGCCAGGATGAGAGTGAGAAGCGTATATAGCAATCCATTTTCTTAATTTGTTTTTGCGTCCGTACCGTCCACTGCACCAGGGTGATGCACTAAAACCACTGCTGTTATCATTCAATCAGCCATTCTGTCTACTGGCTATTATGAGCATACAGAAATGTGCGGACACACACACACACACACACACGCACACACGCACACACACAGATACACACCCGCAGACATACCGTACAATAGCACAAACATGTCACAGAATGGTTGGCAGCAGACATGACACCGGTGAGGTGAAGAGAATGAACAAATCCAGATTTCTTTACCTCATTGCTTAACAAAGCGGCGTTGAGTGTTCGGCTTATTTCGAACATCTTCAAATTCAGTGCTGTTTCTTTTTTGCTCCTTATTTATTTTTATTTTTCAGATGGTCTCCCTTTCAGTTCTTTTCCTCCCTTTCTCTTTACTTGATGAGAGTAGAATCAGTCCCAGGAACAAAAAAAAAGAAAAAAAAAAAAAGAAAAGAAAGGAAAGAAAGAAAGAAAAAATAAATCAATTAATTGGAGAAAAAAATATATAGAGGGAATAAATCCTCTTAAATTTTCTGATTTTGCTCAGGTTTGGTCAGTCCCCTTTTTTCTTTCGTTTCTTTCTCTCTCCCCGTCTATTGGCGTGCCTCTGTTGGCTGTAGCTGTAGTAGTGGCGTCTCTGCCCAGGGTCTCCGCACACGTCTGTGGAGTCAATATGTTGTGTTTTTTTATCTCCCCAGAGTCAGCACATTAAAACAGGCAGTCAGGCAGTCGGTCGGTGGGTCGGGCTGACGGGCTGGCTGGCTCCCTTATCTGTCCCCCGCACACTGGCTCACACAATACGCTCCGATCCTCACACTGCTCACTGGCAGATTAGCCAGTCCCAAAACATAGCTCTTAGTTTAAAACTCTCCTCCCTTTCTCTCTCTCTCTCTCTTTCTCTATCACTCCCTCTCGCTCTCTCCTTCGCTCACCCTCCCTCTCTCTCTCTCTCTCACCCCTCTTTCTCAATCCATCCCTCCTCGTGTGGCTCTCTCTCTCTCTCTCTCTCTCCTCCGTGGCTCACGCATTGATGCAGCTACAGTTCGCTGTGTTACCACAAGGTGGGCAAACTGTTCTAGGAACAGTGACACCATCGCCATCACATCCCTTTCTCTCTGCCTCTCCTGTCTGTTACGTTACACGCTTGTGTGTGTGTGTGTGTGTGTGTGTGTGTGTGTTCATCGTTCTGTACTCGTATGGAAAGACAATAAAACTCCTTGAACCTTGATATACAGTTATTTATGGTACACAGTTATGTAAACAACACATTTTACAGCAGTGCCCTCTATTATCTCAGGATTTGAGATTTAGAAAATATTGTACAGTAAATAATATTGTACAGTTGTTTGTGGAAAAAGACAGTGACTTGACTAATTCATTAACTAATTGCTTGGTTATGAAATTTGGGCCCTAACAGAATCAAGTTGTGGATTGAATTTTTGGCTATCACAACCTGTAGAAATGTAGTGTTCAGCTCTAGAGCTGCATTATGTAGGCTACTCACTGAAATGTTATATAGCTCAGTTTATCATAATGTACAATATTAAGAGAGGAGTCTGGAAGCGAGGGTACACAGTGACATCCTCAGACTTGTAACTCTCAGAGTGCACAGATGTAACTTAATTGAGCCTTATGCGTCATTAGTTCACTCTCAGAGTTAAATTAAAACAAAGGATGTCCCAGTGATATTGGGCAGAGGTAGAGAACATTACTGAGATCATGTGTGCACCACCAAGGTCAGCTGACTGTCCTTCTCTCAGCCTGTCAAACAGCAGGGTGTGGCACAGAGGTGACGAAGCAGCTCGTCGCTACAGTTGCATGGCTGGGGTTCCCAACAAAGGAAGGAATGAGCGGGATGGGACAGCCATGTCATGATGAGATCACTGGCAATGTCCAGTGGTGGAAAAAGTACTCAAATGTTTTACTTTAGGTAAAAGTATCAATATTGCAATATACTCTGTACTCTGTTACAAGTAAAGGTCAGGAATTCTAAATTCTAAATGTATTTAAAGTAAATACTAATTGTGCAGAATGTCCCATTTCAAGTTTTAAAATCTATATAATAATCTTTTGAAAATAGCAGATCTACAAGCTTAACTTGACTTTGACTTTGAGCTTGTAGAATGACAATTTTCGAATGGCCGAAGGGCTGAAGTGGTTAATGTATGTTTTGTAATAATAATCTAAATCTGTTGTCCCGATCCGATCACGTGATCGGGAGCAAAAAAACATGATCGGGACATCACTAGTATATTACATCCATATCAATTATCATGATATTGTCTGTGATTTTGGATATTGTAGTATTGTGATATGGCTTCTATAGAAATATAAATATCGGATCTGGATAATCAAAATCAAGTGATCGAAATCAGATCCGGAGGAAAAAAACGTGATCGGGACATGATAAGTAACTAGTAACTAAAGTTGTCAAATATTGTAGTGGAGTAAAAGCAATTGCCTCTGAAATGTGCAGTAGAAGTAAAAGTGCATTACTTAAGTACATGTACTTAGTTAGTTACAGCACCACTGCAAAGGAACGAATGAGCGGGAGGGGACAGCCATGTCATGATGAGATCACTGGCAATACCATATATCATGCATCGTGCATCATAACAGTCCATCACATCTATTTAAGACTGATGATTCCCAGTGTAGGCTGTGTTTGTCTGCCCGTATCGGTTGAATTTATGGATATTTTCTTGAAGATCAACAGAGGTGAAATAGTTTATGAATATGAACCTTCTTTAAGACCGACAGATAATAATCTCATCGTCTTCAGTGATTGATGTAGGCCTATACTGTATATGTATATAGCTCACAGTTTGGTGTTTCTACACAGCACAGTGTTATAAGTGATGTTTACAGTCACACTTATGTCTAGTTTATGACTGTACAGGCCCTTACAATTGCATGCTTATACTCTAAGGGTAAAGCCAACACTTAAGGTTTTGCTGTGTAGGACCCTCAGTGGCATTGGTGCTATTTTATCCCTAGTGCTTTGAACGCGTTTGTCTTCCCTTGGCCCAGAGAGGGACGAGTGGCCAGTTAATAGCAGCCTATTGACACCGAACCATCTGCTGTGGTGGACCATGGCCAACACAGAGAGAGAGAGAGAGAGAGGGGGGGGGGGGGGGGGGGGGGTTAAAGGATAGCGAAGGAACGTAAATGCTATTTCTTAAGTACAGTAAAAGCAATGAGGGAACCATCATTTTGACAAATAACCTTTGGTACTGTTTGTAGTGATAGCCATTTACATGTCTCCCCCCTCCCCAGTATGAATCAAGAGCAAAATGGCTGCTGTGTGAATATGGTCAATAAACCAATAAACGCCATCTGCAAGAACATGAATATCGACGGTGTCGTGTGGAAACCTTGTATGTCCAAAACTGGTACTTTTCAAGAAATGGAAAAATGTGTTCCAATGGATCTAATGTAGTTATTTAGTCACAAGCTCTTCTACTTTTCATTGGTTCAATAAAACCCACAGACTTAACCACTTTAATCTATACAATGCATTGTAAATTTGTAGATCTGCTATTTTTGCTACAATTACAATTTAGACATTTATCAGATGCCCGATCATCCAGAGTGACTTACAATAAGCAAGGGGTAATCACATACAACACATAGAGACAGTGCCTCAAGAAAGGATCCCGGGTAAACCAAGAACATAGCAACTAACAGCCTAAACTCACAGCCCCCACACTGTGCAACAGCATTCCCCTCGCCGTTAGGTCTGCGCCCTCCGTTGAGTCTTTTAAATCACAACTGATGATCTTGCACCTTCCCTTTCAGATTAATTGTCTCCACCAGGCCGAAGGCATGTGGGGAGAGTATGTTTTGCACTCCGTCCGTCCGTTTGTGTGTCCGTCCGTGTGTCCGTGAACAGCTAATCTCGGCCACCGTTAACCCGGTCGATGCCATATTTTGCACACACACTCCCTGGATGCCAACGATGAACCTCTGCCCCAAACTTTCCAGAACGGCCTGTTATAGCGCCACCAGGAGGCCGCTTTGTGCAAAACAAGTTTTTGCACAGTACACCTACAGATTTTGTCCAAACATCACGCAAATTGGTACACACACTCCCTGGATGCCAACGATGAACCTCTGCCCCAAACTTTCCAGAACGGCCTGTTATAGCGCCACCAGGAGGCCGCTTTGTGCAAAACAAGTTTTTGCACAGTACACCTACAGATTTTGTCCAAACATCACGCAAATTGGTACACAGTCTCTCTAGAGCCATTCAACCAAACCGGTCTTTCAGATTTCTCAGACTCCATCCTGATTGGTTAAGATTGGCTTCCAAAGTTCACAGGAGTGCTCAGTTTCAAACAAAATGCTGCAAATCATGAACACATCGCGTGATTTCCGTCAAATTGTGCACCCACATTCCCACTAGGCCCAGGACAAAATGCCACATGAACAATTTCAACTCAGCCTCAAGGTGGCGCTATAACTGGCCGAAAAGTGTTTTTACCTCTAACTGCACGGATCTGTGGATAACCTGGTGGAGACCTGTGCCCAGAAGGGCACTTTTTCTAGTTTGTCCTATTTACCTGTTGTTCTATTATTGACGTCTTCTGCACTGAATTCTAATGTATTGTATTGTATTGTATTGTATTGTATTGTATTGTACTGTACTATATTCTGCCTTGTGAAGCACTTTGGTACAATGAGAGTTGTTTTTAAATGTGCTATATAAATACATTTGATTTGATTTGATTAAACAATATTATCAAAATAACAATATGTAAATTGAAACTATAGGATACCAGCTAAATAATGAACCTATAGCTACATTTGTAGTGTAACACTATGACGAAGTAGGGCATTCATTTCTGCCCAACATCAATGATATAGTACATTTATACCAATCAGCATAAAATACCTGATTGTTATTATTTCTACACTTTTATCAGCCTTCAGCATGCTTTTCACCATACCTTTCTATATCCTGCACCCCAACACAAGGCCGCTAGCCACATCCCTGTTCCTCACAGGGATGGCTGGTCCAGCAGAGCCCTGGGGGGGAGCTGTCAGTCGAATCATCCACAGTGAGTGCTGATTCCTCAGTCAGCTGCCTCTCAAGTCCTTCCTCTCTGACCCGCCCTCGTTCCCCAGAGCCCCCTGACTGCTGTCACCATAGTGATTCTCTGTGTCCCGCTGCCTCGCGTCTCCGTCGCACTCCTCTCCAGCCTCGCCGTTGCCTGTGCCCAGTCTTCTTATTTGTGCATTACGTGTGCATTACATGTGGATGTCGTCCTTACATGGCCAGAGTAAAAAGGGTTTCCCTGTACCTGCAGAGATACACACACGTCTCACACACACACACACACACACACACACACACACACACACACACACACACACACACACACACACACACACACACACACACACACACACACACACACACACACACACACACACACACACACACAAGCACGAAAGAATGAATGCATGAGCACACACATGTATGTCCCACCCAAACAAACACATACAGTGTAGACACATGCCCGGAAAGAAAACAAAAACATATTCTGTTCCAGTTTTTACATTTTCTTTGCAGTTGTGGTTCCTACTGTAGCTACCAGCGCTGACTTTTAGTTTGATCACTTCACAGTTTAAAAGAAAGAACGCCATTCAATAACAGTTAAAAGAAGAGTTTGAAAACGTCTTTTTAGTAGTGACGCTACGCTTCCTTCCCCGAGGGGTTTCTATTATGTTCAGCTAGCGGTGTGTCCTCCAGTCACTAACAATCCATACTAAAAATAACCACAGAAGATAAACTTACAGATACAGTATTTCACTGTGACAGGGATGTCTACATTTGAAGCACATATTATGTTCACAACAATTCACTAGAGGTCAACACTGTATTCATAGGAAGAGAAAAAAATGCATTCTCCTGAGAGGTAATTAGAATGTGAGGGATCATGGTATGATTCTTTTGTTTTCCATTGACAGATGTGTTCATTAAATCATTCCTGCAGTCTGCAGACTTCATGACAAGAGGTATGTAGGCTAACACACACATGCAGATTTAAATTTATGCCAAGAAAGCTACGTCTTTTCCATCTTCTCTCATGTTTTACTGTAAGAGGGACACACCCAGTAAACAAGGATTCTATTCAAATAAATAGTTGAAAGCAACTTTTAGATAGCTATACCATACCACCGTGATCAATAGAATGTGCATAGCAACTCGTTGAATACTATAACAGTAATCCAACACTCCAAAACAATACACTGGACTCGCATGAATTTAACTGGACACTAATTCTCAACTTCACCAATCTTTTTGAATTTCCTTATTTCCTAACTAACGTTTTGGCCTTCTTCAGAGGATGAAGTAAAAAAGTATTAGTAGTTAATTTTTCAGTTCTGCATGCATAGGATAAGAACTGCAAAACATGGGAAACATATAGCGTAGCCAATTCATTCTTCTCATGCCTCATAATTCAATTTCAATCTACCCCCTTGAAAATGAATGATTGTACCACGATGGAGCTCTTTAATTGGCCCAATGTTAAAGGAATAACATAGCATGAAGGACAGATTTTCAATTTTAACAACAATATTACACTGCAGCACAGTATTCTCTTCCTGTCATCCGAAAAATAATCAGGCTGACCTATCTGCTCAGCGGCCTGTTGATGCTTGCTATCAAATACAGATCACACGGAGAGAAAAATCATTGCCCTCCCCCTGGTCTTATTCATTTGCGCCTGTTACACACAGCTTATAACCTGTATGCCTCTTGCTGCAGGAGTCGTGAGGCTGCTCATTTGATGCAGTTAATCAGGTGCAGCCGTTGTAATGGGAAAGGAATAGGGCCAGGCTTGATTGGCCTTGATGACATCTATGCTCCAATTGTCTAGAAATCCCCCAGCTTTAATGGATCTGTGGGTTAATTCACAGGCTATGGTCTAGCTGATTTGTACTTGTACTACAGTGTCGGACACCAAAAATAGCTGATCTACAACAAGCTCACAATGGGTTGCATGGTGACATTTGGAGTGTGACACCATAGTACAAAATTAAGCATGTGCTGCTTGTGTTAGCACCAACATGCAGCAACACAAGCAACATGCAGCACATGCATATCAATTTACTTTTTGACCAATGTGGCCCTCACCCCAAAGTTAGTCCGACACCTCTGTGTTAGACATTTATTCACAGAAAATATCAGAAAAGATAGGTACAGTATGTATGGCTGCAATGAAACTCAGGCATCAGTATATTGGTTTCAGACAAAGGAATGTGATCAATTGTACGCTACTGTGACATTTATAAGTTATTCTCACAGTATACCATGTGCTTACATTAGCAACTTTGTTGTAAATAATATTAAGTATATTGCTGGAAAACTGTCAGCCAGGTTTTGAAGGATGTAAAATGATTCCACAGCAAAAGTGCCACATTACATGTCTTGATTTGTTTTGAGTGTCAAATTGATAACTCAAGCCAGTGGACATAGAATAATGAAAAATAACTTACACTTTATGAAACTCAAAAACTTGACTGTCGATTACGGTATGTATAGCATTCTGTTTATCTCTTTTATTACAAAAAATACCTCTGATCTTCATATTTTAAATTAACTTCAAATAAGGAGTTGCACTTGGACCTTGATCTCACGCACACACATCCCTCTCTCTCTACTTCTCTCCTCATCTCTCGTCTGCACATACAGTATACAACACAAACACATACCGTAGGATTCTCTGACTGTCCACAAACAGTAAACACTCCCTCCTGACAAACGGTAACGGAACACTCACCACAAAATACACTCGCCCCAATTTAACATTTAGTGAACCGCTCGCACCCAGCGGCGGTCTACTCATCCCACTAAAGTTAGGAACTAGTTAGGCAAAACATTTACGACATCCCCCCCAACCCCCTCTCCCAGTCTTGGTACCTCTGAGACACAAGTGTGGCTAAGTAGGTTCTAGTGGCCAGAGATATCTCAGAGATATCTTCCGACTGTTCCGAGCTTGCTCGGCGGTGCCTCTCGTGACTCAAGTCTGCCTCCATCGTAAGATTTGTTTTACTTAACTACTTCCTAACTTTATCGGGGCTAGTCTGTTCTCACCAAGTTGGGTGAGTATTCCGCACCGGTGGGGGAGTGACTAGTGAGTGTTCCGGGCGAGTGTTATGCACTGGGGCGAGGGTTTATGCTCAAGCGGGGCGAATGGTTTGCCGCTCAAAATATGGGGCGAGAGTTCCGGTTACCCATGTTAGCTCAGTGGAAGGGAAAGGCCATAATGATGCTACACTAATTATACTAGGAGGAAGATTTCTTTCAAAAAAGTGTACAGAAACTGTTAAAATTATGATTTTATTTGGCCACACCCACCAGTTCATTAAGTAAACATGGTTTTCACTTCAGCACCATCCCACCTGAACTTAAGCCTCACCCACAGCTGTTGTTGTATGATAATGTGGGAAGTGTTAAGGTTATAATGTCACTAAAATGGTGTTAATTTTTGACTCAAAGGCTTTCAGCTTTCAGGAAGAAACCAAAATCTTAAAGGATCTCCTCAGTAAGAATACTTTGAAGTTTGAACACTAACAGGATAATTAGTTAAAGGCAACTATGAATGCACTCATGGTACCACCACAAAGGCCCTAAAACAAGTCTCCAGGCATCCCAAAATAAACTGGTCAGGCTACTGCTTAGCTACAACTCATCTCACTCCTGCTCATTTTGATAGGTTGGGATGACTCAGGGTATAGAGGACAGAATACATCAACTTGCAATGGGACTGGTCTACAAGATATGCTACACCACAAAGACACTTATGTACCTGTCAACCCAGATTTGGCTCAAACAAGGGGTTCAATTAATTTCGCCTGTATATGCCACGCAAATGTGGAACGCCCTACCAACAGTCGTAAAGGAATGTGACTCCCTATTCTCCTTCCACACCGCTCTCAAAGAGCACTTGCAGGAGGCTGCAATTCAAAACTGGCCCCAGTAAAAAGTCAAAGTCCCCCCCTCCCATGTACATAAACCGTTTATATGATGTTTTTGCATAGTAATGTATAGGCCAGCTAAAATGTTCATCAATGTTCATCTCCTCCACCCACCCCTTTCCCCCGCATTGTAGCCTATATGTTTTTTTTCCCCTTTTTACCTCCTCTATGATGATTTCCTGTTTTTGGCTTTTAAATAGTAGTGTATTTGTACGTCTCTAAAGGTTATGATGAATTGAACATGGTGGACCCTATTGTAAATAAGTGTAATGCTGTATGGCGTCTTGTATTGAGTTGTGCTTGGAATGTACTGTAATTTTCCAAAACTGTTAATACATTATTCAATCAATCAATCAATCAATTAATTTGAACCATCATAAAGGCTTTCGTGAGTTCTTTCAGACTGCAAACTGTAAATAGGCATATATTCAATCAATCAATCAATCAAACAAATGCCTGGCGTACCTTGAGCACATTCTCAAAATGTAGCTTTTTTTGTACAGAACTACAGATGAAAACACTAAAGACTAAGCTCGCAACGTGGGTTGCATTACTTACTTGCATACAGCATATAAAGTAAATAGCGGGCTTCATTAGTATCATTGGTAACACTTGTGACAGAAAAGTAGCACTGTAGCAGGTCTATTGTTTTCCTTACTGGTTGTCAGCCGGCCGAGTCAGCCGGTGTATCCGGGTCATCATCACAAATGGAGCCTGGAGGTGAGCGAGTGAGTGAGTGATAGTTGTCAAAATGTGCGTGTATCTCGAGCACCCACGACGCACGCACGCCACGCCACTACGTCAGGAAGTACTGGAGCTTCTTCCTCGTGTGCGTTGCCGTGGCAACACTCTGCCCGCGTCGACTCCAGTGAACACAAACGGAAAGGAAGATGGAGGAGAATCAGAATATTAGGGATATCGACACTGGTGTGTAAATGTGTGACTGCTTGCACACAGGAGAGAGCGAATGCATGATGATGTTTGGGGTGTTTCAGAGACAGCGGTTGCACGTCTCTTCAACGCGGTGTTTTTCTGTTGAAAACGAACATGACCGCAGCTGCATTATTACTAGCATGCTAGCATAAGGAGCAGGTGCATGATGTAAACAGAGCCCCCCTGTTCGGGTCACTGTTGTTATTATGAGGGAACGTATCTAGCATGTGTGCTAGCGTAGGTATAGTGCAACCATTGATACTGAAAATGGCACATACCCGACATGTCTCTACAGTAGCACTGTAGGCTGACTGCATGTATCTCTTATGAATAGGTTTAGGTTGTATAAACCTTAACTGAAAATACGTTTCTCAATAACTGCCTGCTGCCATGGCTTGTTCTAGTATACCCGGCTACGTACAATCATGGGTGTTCCAGATATGCACACTCCGTCCCCTACTCCCCTTGGTTTCATTTCTACTCATAATAAGGAATGAACATTCAGGATTTGACGATTTAATATAATTTGAAATGACAGCTAAAGCGTGCAGTCTATGGTGCAGCGTCGTTCTCTTTTTGAATGACACGTTAATGCATGGTTCCATGTTGGCTGGCTGTCTCAACGCCTTCATTTAACTTAATTGCTTCCTTTCCTTGCACGTTCTAAATGTGAAAGAGCTGACCAAGCCATCACTAGCTAATTAATGAGATAGACAACATATGTTTGCTGGGTTCAAGGTGGTGAAGGGCTTCCCCATGAAATAAACCCTCAGTGTGGTGGTATATAGTTTGTTGTAGTTCATATTGTGTGCTATAATAATAATAATAATTATTATTATTATATATAGTATATATATAATTTTTATAAATTTTTTCTTGGGTGATGCCTAGGCCAGTGGTTCTGAAAGTGGGGTCAGGGGTCCTCCTTGGGCGGCTTCCAGGCCCATACCTGTAAAAGCTTGCCTTGCACGACTGCTTTCTAGTGTACAAAGAATAAAAAGTGCACGCAAAACTACAATGACAACCTCTGTCTCCTAGCGTTTGAGAGAGATTTAAGGTCTGAACTACGATTCTGTTATAATGGTTTTCAAGCAAAAGCCCTGTCGTCTCATTTTCTGAGACATCACTATAAGAGTGAACTGAACAATTTAGCTGTTAATGCTTTCAAGTGTCGACAACGACTCACTAATTTGTGCTGGTGTGACTCATGTTCGCCTTATCTGTAATGCTGCATACTGTGCTTTTTTGAGAATAAAAACATACATTGCATATACTTGCATTGCATATTATCTTTATTTTATATACAAATGTATAATTTGTAGTGTTTATTGGATTATTGGCCATATTTAATCACCATTATACTTATAATATAAGTATCCTATAATCTAAGTAGTAAGTAGCCTAGCTAGCCTAGCTAGTGACAAAAAAACGGAGTAAAAAGTACTGCCGAAGCAGACAACCCGCAGCACTCCAGGTTAGAACAAAATCCTTCTAGGTGCAAGGCTCGAAAATACAGGATGAAATGAAGAAAATGCCAGCACTCATTATACGTCCTTTTCACATGATTTTATTTACCTCTGATGAGAGTGGACAACGTACGCGTTTCACACCCGTTCAAACGGGTGTGATTTTTTTTAAATGGGTGTAGCTAGCGATTCAGGGGCTGGAGCCAGATTAAGGCTAATTGGGAAAATATTAAATTAGGTGTAATTTACAATGTTTTCACAATTTTGCGGAACAACTCCCATCAACATTTTCCTGTGTTGTTCAAAGTTGCGGTCTATAAATTATGCTGTAAGTGTAAGTGCATGTCTGCATGATATTGAATGCTACATCTGCTTTCTTAAACCCATTATGAATATTCCTCTTTTTTATTTATTTTATTTTATTTAGCCAGTTCATGCTGAAAGAAAGAAAGAACCCACCCTTTCTGTTCAGAAAGTTATTATTACATTCAGTAGACAAAGGTTGGAGAATGTATTATGATGTATTGTGGTGTGATCTGCGTATTGATGTGACACAAAAGTGACGCAAGTGTATTTGTGTTCCAGGCAGTGAGGCTGGGGGAGAGGATGCCTTGGTGGGTAATGTGAACAAACTACTGATGACCCCACCAGGTTACCAAGGACCTCAGCGGAAAGGACACCTGCTCTTCGATGCTTGCTTTGAGAGTGGTGAGTACTAACCTAACCTAAAGTTACACACTGTAAACGCCTTGTTCCTAAATATTAATTTAACTCAACTGAAAGAAATTGAACTAAAATGGACTCAGAGTTACATTGTACACTCTCTTTTTGCACTCTTCATGAAGGTCCAGAGGGACTGAAACATCTGTCAATTTGAATGAAAACTGATGCTGCTGAGCAAGAGTAGTGTGCAGAATTCTTGTTCATGAAATACTTGTTTCATTGCTGCAATTGTCACTGCATCTGAACTAAGTGGATGTGCTGATATTTCCTTTGCATGCACTCTTGAGTTAAATTAACCCTTTTGAGTTGCATTGACAAGTACATTCAGCTTCCTTAAGGGCTGTCCACACCAAGAATGATGACTATAATAACTATAAATAAACTATAACTCAAATAGATGGCGGAGTCCACCACAACTATAACGACGACAGACAGTGGTGTAAGAAACGCTGACAGAGCCAATCAAACTCGAATTTACAGGGTGTCACGTTCAACACATCACTCATGGTCAAAATGTTTACAGAGTGCAGCCTATCGTTCATCAGTTTGATAATCAGTGTGATTTAAAAACATAGGCCTTGCACCTACTGTACAGTGTCATAATGTTGTAGTTATCTGCTGTAGATATTCTGCTACATTAAATGTCTGTATCATTTAGGCCTATATATTTTACATAAGAGCAGTTATCAACTTTTAGGTTTATAGTTTATATAAGATATGTTATTATAGTTTTTCCTTTGCTTTTATAGTAGACAGCAGTCAAATAGCGCAGAATGAAATCAATACAGTTGAATGAATGAAATGTGCCCTTGATATTCCACTCAAAGTCAAAACAGAGTCTTGAACCAACTGGCTTTTATATGCCAGATAATACAGGCCACTCCAGAAAAGGGTGAAATAAATCGAATAGCTTTACTTTATGGGAGTAATTGTCCTGTTACATTACCTTGTGCATATCTTTTGTTGATATTGTGCTTGAAACAAAGCCAATGTGTTCAAGAGGCCTTTTCAATGTCCCGAATGGAAACGCACGCACACGCACGGCCATACTCGTGGCACGCACACGCAGGCACACAGTGAATCAAGGAATCAGCAGGTCTCGTCGGGACTCCATCAATGTGTGGAAATTAGGTTCAGATGGGGCTCAGATTTCTTATTTCTCACAGAAAGATCATTTTATCTTCTTTAGATTGAGATGATCTTGAACTTCACCCTGTTCCTTTCTTTTTAACGTCTAGCCCAGCTGTCACCAAAATGTTATCCTCTGAAGTGGATTTATATTTTTACCCGTTCCAAATACTATGGATTTCACCTTGGTCCAAATATCACTAAGCCTGTCTGGTCTTATAAACTTGTTTTTCAATGACCTAGACCTCAAAAAAGAAAGGTACATTTTGCCTTAAAAACCAGATTTATCTTGAATTTAGTTTAAAGCTCCAATCTGGTATTCATCATAATTAGTTTAAATTCATATAGTTTTAGGAAAATAATTGTGTGGTGGAAGGAAGATGGTAACACAATCAAACAGCCATCATTGTAGACACTCCTAGAGCTTAGAACTTCCTATTTTCCACCCTGTAATATGAGGTGGAGGCGTGGCAAATGTAATTTTGCAAATATGAAGACAGTAGAATGCGCTCTCCGACACCGTGGTGCGTGCAAAACGGCCCTGAATTAGTCATGGGTGTGTTTAGGGCGTCACCTCCATCAACCCAATCAGCTTGGCGGGTGCCATTCCCTTTAACAGTCAGCTGATCTCCGGTACGATATGAGCAAATTAAGCTTTGATTAATAGCGTGTGAGTGGTATAGCCACTTTAGACTAGGGGGTAGAGGCCAGGGGTCTCCACAGCCAAATCCCTAAGTCTCTATTTTATTCATTTTTCCCCCCACACACAATCATGTACAAATAATGACAATATATTCATGTTGCGCCATTTTATGTCACCAGGCATGACTTTGTCACATTTGTGTTAACTTGCAGTGTTGGAAAGTCATGACAGCATAGCAGCGATAGCGAGGGGGGGGGGGGGGGGGGGAGCACACACACAACTTCATTTGTTTCTGTTTTAAGCATGGGAAAACAGCCGTGAAAATCTTTATTCTAGTTCATTTGATGATTCATAAATGAATAACAATTTAGGCAATTTACAATTTAGGCATTTAGCAGACGCTCTTAATCCAGAGCGACTTACATTAAGCAAGAACAAAAAGCATGGGAATACATCACAAAAAAGCATTTATCATGAAACATGCATAAGCTAAGAAAGTAACAGTGGATCTAGTGAATCTATATTATGAGACTATACATATAAACTATATATATATACTACTATGCTATACATATGTACTATGGCGTGCTATGACTATATACAATGCAATTATAGTGCTGTCTACATAACATGCTATAAGTCTGTATCAAATGCTATCTAAGTCTACAGAAATGCTATCTAAGGGGGTAGGGTAAAGTGCTATGGGCCATGATGCAGTCTGAAAAGGTGGGTTTTCAGACTATGGCGGAAGATTGGGAGTGATGCTGCAGTTCTGACTGCAATGGGAAGTGCATTCCACAGTTTTGGAGCCAGAAGGGAGAAGAGTTTGGGACGTGTGGAGCGTTGTCCCGGCGTTTTTAGTGAGGGTACTTCCATCTTCCCTGCGTTGGCTGATCTGAGTGCGCGGGAGGGTTTGTAGGGTTCAATCATACTTGCAAGATATGGGGGAGCCATACCTTTGGTTGCTTTGAATGCCAGCATCAGAGTTTTGTATTCTGTGCGGGCAGCGACCGGGAGCCAGTGGAGGGAGCGGAGCAGGGGGGAGACATGTGAGAATTATGGCTGGTTGAAGACCAAGCGAGCTGCGGCATTTTGGATCAGCTGGAGAGGCTTAAGTGCACATGCTGGTAGGCCAGTAAGGAGGGAGTTACAATAGTCGAGTTTTGACAAGACTGTTGTCTGGATTAGGAGCTGGGCTGATTCCTGGGTGAGGAACGGTCTAATTCGTCGTATGTTATAGAGTGTGAACCTACAGGATCGAGTGACAGCTGTGATGTGAGCTTTGAACGAGAGCTGACTGTCCAGGACAACACCGAGATTCCTGGCTGTTGGGACAGACGTTACCAGGGCGTTGTCTACGGAGATAGTTAGCTCCCACATAGGGCAGGACTTATATACATACAATCACTAAGCCTTTGAAATGCCACCTACCTTTCAGATCGGAATGGAACTGCGAGCATATATTATAGGCCCTACGCAGCATAGGCTGTCAACATGCGTAATGTTCCCAGAATTGTCTAACCCGAACATACAATTTCACTTGATATATTGTTTAACTGGATAACAATCGAATAATGTATCATACAGACAAAGCAAGATTCCTAAGGAATATGGAGATTTTTACATTTAAAAAAACGGTTGAGAAATGAGAGAATAAGCTTCACCTGCAGTCACTGCAGTGCGTAATGGCATGACATCGGGGGATGCCCGATGTTATGGTCTTCGCTTATAGCGTTTGACTGAATAAGAATAGAATCGGGTGTGATACAGAAAACTTCCCAAGGTTTATGGAGATGTTTAAAAGGTTGAGAAATGAGAGAACTATGGCCGTTTCAAATCTCAACTTTATACCACGGAAAGCCGCAACAGGCGAGCTGTTGCCATGTCTCAGAGAAATCAGTAAATTGGTCTATAAAAATGAATCCCAAAAGAAGCGCCTATATACCAGGGCAGGGTCTGCAACCTTTTTTAAATGAAGTGCCATGTTTTTATTTTCTATAGTCAGTGTGCCAATCAGTGTGCCATATCAAGATTAATTTTAATGACACCACACCACATTACAATTTCATATTTTGATTGTCCACAGTTATTCCTTCTTTTGTTATTATGATCATTATAATATATCCCCATTTATTTATTTGACAGGGACAAAGCTCATTAATCAACATGTCAGTTTTCACATCAATGTAAATGGGCCAGAGTTAGCCGAAGCTAAATTTCATCTGTAGTCCCTGGGCAGGCTCTTAAAAAATGAATGAATGATAAAAAGGACAAAGTGTAGTGTGCCTGCACACAACACCATGCGTTGATGCCATGTGTGCATATGTGCAAGCACCCAACACTACGTCCATACAAAACACAATACAATACAGATAAAAGAAAGACAAAGTGTAGTGTGCCTGCACACAACACCATGCTTTGATGCCATGTGTGCATATGTGCAAGCACCCAACACTACGTCCATACAAAAACACAATACAATACAGATAAAAGAAAGACAAAGTGTAGTGTGCCTGCACACAACACCATGCGTTGATGCCATGTGTGCATATGTGCAAGCACCCAACACTACGTCCATACAAAAACACAATACAGTACGGGAACAGATCGACATGGTACAGGGGACAGAACAATGGCAAGTGAAGTGAGAAATGACACCGGTGATAAATACTAAATAGTGCTGATAGTTACCGTAGTTACTCGTGATTACAAATTTGAATTGTTTTTAGCCACCTTTTCAGGTTGAATTTGAAGGTCAGATAGTTGGAGGTCTCTCTTAATTCTGTAGGGAGACTGTTCCAGTGATGGGAGGCTATAACAGAGAAGACTGTTTTACCAAACACACTACGTCTGATTGGCACTTTACAGTCTCCTCTGGTAGTTGCCCTTGTTGTTCTGTCACCACTGTCCCTTCGATCTATGAACTGTTTCAGTGGTGGAGGTGCAAGTCCATTTAAGATCTATGCAGTCAGAGTTCATAGTTTTAATGAATGTATAGAATGTGCTGTGCAGAATGTTATTTGACTATATGTTTAAACCGACAATACTCAGTTGTCACCCTCCTTTGTCCACCCTCCCTTTACAACGCGTCGCAATGTGATGCATTGTGAGCTTGTAGATCTGCTATTTTCAAAAGGAATCTTGGAAAAATTGTGGAAACCTTTTATTGAAACATTTTATTGAAACATTTAAAAACACAAATCTGTCATGGGGGTCACTGGCCCAACATATTTTTGGATTAGGGTCCTTAGTTGGGCAAATGCATTAATCTGGGGGTCCTTGACATGGCAATGTCACTGTGTGAGGATCACCGGTTTAAACAACATTAGGAGAAAAGCCCAAATAAGCACTTTAGAAACAAGAAAAGCAACCACAACTACCAATATTTACAAGCAACTTTACAGAAAAAGAAGCCCAAAGTCGCTTATAATAAACAGACATGGCAACACTGCTGAGCAGTGCACAGATCGCTCTTGTGTAAAATCAAACTTTATTTTTTTGCATTTAAGAGGTGGTCAGACCCAGGTGTAATCGGTATGCCCTGATTCTTTTTAGGTGAAGGGGCTTAATAGCAAATTGCGCAAAGCAAATATAATTAACATATGGACACTCCCCCAATACTAAAATATGCAGGGAAGTAGTGTGCCATATGTGTGTGCGTTCAGCACGGCTTCCATGATATGAAAGGGCGCATAACGAGGCCACGGGTTGAGCAAATTCTGTAATACCCCCTGATTTTAAGAGGTTCTAAATGGCAGCCAATGTCTCCATACTCAACGTCCATCTTTGCTGTAGGCCGAACATCATTTCAATAACCTCTCACTGCTGAAGAGGGAGACAAACATACAGAAAGCCCAGATTAGAGCTTTAAATGCACCATTAAATGTCTCTATGTCCAGTATTTCAATGAGAACGCAAATACAGCAACTACATTCAGAGACACTGAAACTATACAACTACTGAAGGTGAAAGCATAAAGATATAGCCTAATAATGCAGGTGAATATATAAATATGTTAAATAATGAGGGACCGGGTTATGCTACAGATATCATGATATCAAAATGGTGATTGGCCTTGTTATAAATTGGTGTATTTTCCCAGATGACATGGCCAGAGGAGCTCAGACATTGATTAATGGGTATTGAGCTCCAGCACTCAGATCAGCTAACATACCAGTGTCTCTGGCCCCGGATGCATCTCCTGAATGATTTATGGAATTGATATTAATCTCTTTCCAGTAAATGCATTACTAAAGTTGGAATGTGAGCTGAATTGATGTTTGCATGCTAATGCCAAATTAATGTCTTGTTGACGTCTCAACAAAATGCAACACGTTGGTCTTACTTACTGTAGAGGTGGGGACAATGCCTGCATTTTCCTCATGACATTGATAATTATGTTTTTGCAAAATTTACAGCAATTGAAACCTTTTATACAACAGTATACTCAGTACTCAGTATGTAACTGAGTAATAGTAATAATAAACCCTCTTGCTACTCCAAAAATGCCACACTTAGCCCATATTCACGTCATAAATGAACAATGTTTCACTCCAGGTGCCATAACAAAATCACACCTGTGTGAACCGAGTGGTGCAATTCCCCTCTCTCTCTCTCTCTCTCTCTCTCTCTCTCAGCACTACCCTTCTCTCTGTTTCTGGCACCCCCTACTGGTATTAATAAATGCACGCACGCAGCATTACCCCGTGTTCCAATTTCACGCATGCGCACACCACTCGTGCTCATGATACATGATACAAATGGAGATTGCTGGTTGTAGGAGTGGTTGCACCACTCAAAAAGAATTACTTCAAAGTAATAGCTCACTATGTGAAAAAAAAAAACAGCAGTGTGGTCGCCGGTCGGTGGCAGTGTTTCAATAGTTGTGCTTTAGCGCAATAACATATTGTGCCATTAAACCCTGCCCACTTTAAGCATTAAAACAATTCTGCTGTTTTCATTATTGCTACTAAGTAGTCCACTTACTGGATATGAGAACCATGCAGAAATAGCAACAGCATGGTTCTTGAAAAGATGATTGGCAGTCTCTGAATACTTAGTATACATTTTCAAACGGTCTAACTAAAAGCATCGTATAAAGTTTGAAGTAATGTAGCCGCTGCATGTTTATCCCAGTTACAGTATGTTTAGTAGATAATGTGCTCACTCGAATAACTTGCTTCTGTAGTAATCTTGTTTCTTTGTGCTGGGTCCCAAGGAAATCCACAAATCTCTATAAAACAGAGTGCTCTCATGACAACTCAGTACTTTAATTTCCTTTATATTTTCAAGATGATGTGACAAACAAAAAAGAAAAAAAACTGCCAGTGTGGTACATTTTATATACCGGTACGTTTTAAATTGAGTTATGGAATATATTAAAATTGTATAGTACTGTAAGTTAAACGTGTTTGAATACAAATTGAAGTGGAAATGGCTATACCATGTCACTTATTGTCCTTGTGACTTATAGCGTAGCAGTAATGGCCATTTTGTGGTGTCACAGAACTCCCAATAAAGATTGACAAATATTGATTTGAAGCCTGGAACCAAGCTATTCATGCTCCTGGTGAATGATTAACTTGTCACTTGATTCTGTGACTGTGTCCAGAAATATTTGAATATTTAATTATACTAGAGCGGTGCCCATTGGGCACTGGCCTACCTGGAACGATGCAAGTTGGAAATGCATGCCCCACCCAGCTATTATGTCTGTGTACCTTTTATGCCCATATATGGAGATCTAGGGGTGATCAGGTCATCAGGTGTGATCAATTGGCTAATTTTGTGTTGGTTCTGGTCTATACAACCGTGTATCTGACCGACCAAAGCCGGGCACTGCACTCCCTGTGGTGGTGTGAAACGTGTGTCAAATTTGAAGTCTGTGGGGTAAACGATGTTGAGTTACATGGATTACAGACGTACACACAGACGTACACATACTGTACAGAGTAGACTAGAGACGTGGTTCATTTATAGATGGATACTGTAGATACTATTTACGAAATACCCCTTTTTATTATATTCAGCTATTAGTGTTGTTTTTTGTCTTACACAAACAAAAAATATATTCCCATTGACAATGAATGGATAATTTTACGTCCTAGTGTCTGAGCAAAGGGAATCTTTTTGTATTATACAAGCATTACATTTCCATTCAATAAATGGTCATAGTGTCAGAGCAAATCGGCTTGTCCTATTTTTGAGGGGCGCTAGCCCCTCCTATATACAGTACAGGTTTAATGTTTGTCTTTAGTTCAATGTTTGTTTAATAAACGCCATTGACAATCAAGGGAAAACTTACATCATTTTGTAACTCATTACGTCATATTGTCTCTTTATTGTAAATGGCATTTGTGTTGGCAGTTGGCACCGTTTGTTTTACATCACCATTACATCACCTAAATCAACATGCGTTAAACATTAATATATTAGCGCCCCTCACTTCACACGGTTTGATTTTTGTCTTACACAAACATTAAATTCCCATTGATAATGAATGGAAAATGTTATGTCATAGTGTGAGCAAATATGGATATTGTCTGTTTTACGTCATGATGACGCCACTTCTTGTAAAACTGGCTAGTTATAGATATAATGAAGGAGGACTGTTGCGATAAAGGTTGTCCTGATTGTTTACTGATGTGAAGTGGATTTTAAAACAGCACAACTTTCTGGTCCCTATAAGCAAGGCCAGTCCTTACTGTAGGAATAATGTTGAAAGGCCATAACATAGGACATCATTGATATGCATAGGATCATACAGTACATGGCTATACCTATTGGTATTTTCCATACAGTCAATCTGATATCTGTGATATCTCAAGTTTCCAATGCATATTACTGATGACAGAAAGGCAATTGGAGAAGACTCCAATATTATTGACTTGTGCTGTATGCTGCATGTATTACATTCAGCATGTGTGCCTACTCCTCTCAGATGTGGAAATGGTCTTTCATGACATATACGTCCATTTTACTCTCTTCAACCCCAATTTCATAGCTGAAAACACAGAATGGCAAGTTAATTTGAAATTCATGCAAAGGTATAACTCAATGAGCTTTTCTGTTTGGGCCAGCACCTTTTCCCCCTCACTTTGGTTGACAGCTGTCAATGGTCCATGTACATTTTCTGAGAGCAGAGATCTTATTTTGTTGCCATAGTATCCCATGTAATAAAATCTAATTGGTTTATTAAGATAGACATTGGTTATGTAAGCTGTTTACCAAAGGTATAAAACCCCTCATTTACATTTAGATGAGGTGTAATTCACTTTCTTGTCAGCCCTATGCAGATTAAGTCACTGGTAGCCTATATCTGTGCATATGTAGGTGACTAGGGTACTGGTCCCGTCTTAGGGAGTCATTCTGCACCAACAACAGCCCTATTCCCCTTTGTGCTTTAAAGATAACATAAGAAAATGACCTCCATTATGCAGTCTTTGGTAGAGCTGGGACATAATGACTATTTCTTGAAAACGTCATTAAAGGTCTTATTTGATGGCCCTGCGGACAGTGTGGCATGCATAAGGAATAATATGCAAATGTGCAAATGGAGTTTTACCACTTCTGATTATCCATGTATGCTTTGTTCAGTTATAGTTATGGAAAAATAATGGTGGAATATGAAGGTTTTTGTCAGTTTGTCAAGAAGTAGAGATTCACAACAATGATAAGAGTTGCTTATTTGTTATTTGCAGCTAGTGCAATGCAAATAACCCTTATCTTGTTTTGTCACACTTGCATTGTCACTCTGTCAGATTATTGACATTTTCAGCTGAATTCCAAATTATTTTGTGAGTGTCTTCACAATGTACAGTGGGATTGCTGACTACAGTGCTGTCTTTATCTACAATGGATGACACTGACAGCGTGTGGACATATTGTTTTACTGAATCTGTGGACCGTACAGCACAAGTAATTAAGCGGCCATTGATTAGTCTGACTGCTGTCTGCTGACAATGACTTGCATGGTCAAAAGAAGCCCCCCTGGGGTGGCAGGTGTTTAATGGGGTCTGATGATAAGCTTACCCTACAGCACAACTCCTACTCATCCTGCTCTACAGTCATTTCAAATCAATTCAATTTAACCCCAATGGCAGAAATACTACTCTAGATGGACTATACATACATACATACATATCTCATCAAGACCTGTTTGTAGATACTGTAGATGTAGAGCCTGATTTCTAAAATGGATATACTTACTGTACAGTCCCTGTTTATGATTGGCAGAGTCCTGTTACCCCATATGCATTATGCACCATAAGATTCTATTCTACCGTTTACACTTTTTGCCTATGACAAGGAAAGGTTTCATTTTCTGTACATTGTGCAATGTTTTAACAAATCACTTTAAAAGTAGGGTAGTGATATTTTTTGGTTAAAACCAAACTTTTTTTTTAAAGGTTAAATCACTACCTAGCAAGCCAAATGACGTGACGATGTAGTCCTCCGGTGATTCCGGTGACGTTCAGTATTAGGCACAGCCCATATGGGGATGATCTTTATATAATTTCCAGGACTGTTCACCACACCGGTTTAAATAATATAGCTTATTCTGGGCCAGATCTGACTAGTTATGATATGACTTAAGTTGATCTGGTCTAGAACGGACTCTCTGATTCATCCAGGGACTTAGTGCTGGGCAGAATTTATGTTGGTTGAAATCAGGTGATATTCTGGGCCAGATGCCCAGATCTGACTACTACTCTGACGTCACTATTTCGACCAGGTCCTGACCGTGATAGTAATCATTGCTATAGAGCAGGGGTATTCATCTAGATTAGGCCGGGGGCCACAACTGTAGAATGATTGTGTTTGCATTTGTGGGTTCTCAAAATGCATTTTGTGCTCAAACACGAAGACTTATGTATATATAATACATTTGTGCACAGTAATGAGCAGGAAAATATATGTATATATACAGTTATACTGTATGCTGAGTGTTTGTTCAGTATTAGGGGTCTCCTTGTCTCTCCAGCTCTTTAATAAACAGAAAATACTTTTTCTTTACCCAAGATGTCCCCACACGTCTTTATAATTACACCCGTAGAAGGCCCAAGGCGTCTGGAGACGTTTTTACGTCCTTTTCAATGGTATAAAACCAGATAGCTAAAATCTATTTGTTGCTATGCAACGTCTTGTTCAGAGCTCCCGGGCATGTTTTGCACATGCGCACAGCCATTGACTTCCTTGTTTACGGGCTGACAAAACTTGCTATTATCTCTGAATCTACGGCGCTCTCCATTGTTTTGATCAGAACGCCGATGATCTGTCCTAATTTCTGACTTAACCACGCATCTCGTTTGGAATATCAACGCTTCTGAAGAGAGACCAGACTTATTAGCGTGATGTAGTAATGGAACATTAAAATTCCGGGGCATAAAAATATAGTTAATAAAAAGCTGGAGAGACATGGAGACTCCTATTACTGATTATACACTCTATATCAATGAGTACTATCACAATATAGAGCTTTTTAACACTTATTTGAATCAAAGAAAATCACTTACCCTACCTTTTTAAATAATGCAGATACTATGATGCATATTGTTCTGTACCTTCCATGCATTTGCATAGAAACTTCCTTTGTTTGCGCAAGCAAAGAGATTCAATAGAAATTCATATTTTTTCAAATCAGATTTAGCTACTACGTCTGTGAACTTCCCGTGTAAACGGGTTGCCTAGCTAGTAGCTACTTAAAGTGACTCCAGACCGAGGAAAGCGCTGTTCTCTATCGTGTTCGAGACTGGCTCTCCACTACATATTATTCAATATGTAGTATGTACGGGAACTGACCCCACGGGGCAGTGTTCATGGATATCTCTTTAAGACACATCACTATGGTGGCCCTGCCCAGATGCCAATCAGCGGGCTATTTAAGCCCCATCTGTGCAGAGCCACTTTGATTTTTTGATTTCCACGAGCAGACGTTTCGTGTATCTCAGCAGTTTTGACACTTATTAAACAATATATATATATATATATATTTAGAACATACAGCTGCGTGGCACACAGTCCGCTTACCGGAGGTAAGAAGAGAGCCGGTCGTCTCGACGACTCCTCTCAGGGCGCCGCGTAGCTCCACTGATAAAACAGCAGCAACAACAAGCTCAGTGCCGAATCCGCTAGACAGTGGAGGAAGCCTCAGTCTTGTCCGTGCGTCCGCTCTAGGGTTGGGTGACGATACGAATACATCGTCAATCGCGAATATACGAATCCAATCGCCGAATATTTTTATTAGGCGATTTCTCGGGACGATTTAGTAACAGCGGCCGGGTGGAAATCCGTCCCGTTATAATGGTATGCTCCCACAGTCCCCGCCCGCACTCAGCACTGTCAGCAGCCAGCATCGGGCACCGGGGCACGGCACTTACGGCAGCCTGGCTGGGAGCTGAGGGAGGCTGTAGCCTTAGCCTACATGTTGTTTAAGCTCCGGAGTCCAGACCCATGCAGTTTAATAATATACAGTCACAACAGAATGCACACTGCTGTCTCGTGTCTCATCACAATCCCAATGCCTCACCCGTGAGTGGCGGGGGGGGAAATAAAAAAACTGTCTACTAGTGTTAGTGTATGTATAGGCACGGGGATCATTCATTAGCTTTAGCGCTTAGCTTAGCGTCTAGCCAATACTGGTGCAACCCACTGATTGAACTTCATCTCCGCCTGTAATCCAAGTTATTTTTATGGACAACGTGAACAAACCCCGACACCAGCGCTGCAAAAATAGACAGATCTACAAGCTCTCAACGCGTAGCGAACGGCACTGCAAAAACAGGCAGGACGCGATGCCTTGAGAGCCTGTGTGGATCAGCCCGGCCACAGCAGCTTGTGGGCTCCGTGCTCCGCTCCGAGCCTCCGACGACCGGTGCGGGGACTCCGGGGAGGGAAGGGAGCAAGTTACCCTGGCTGCGCAGCAGAAACAGACTGATGTACAAGCTCTCAACGCCTAGCGAACGGAGCTGCGAAAACAGGCAGGACGCGGCGCCTTGTAGATCTGGCTTTTTTGCGACCTGCAGTGAGCTGTTCTCACTTTACTTTTATGACACGAATACATCGTCAATCTGCGAATATTGGTCAGACGATTGGCGGTTGAAAAAAAATGTCATATCGCCCAACCTTAGTCCGCTCCCTGGTGAAACCTGACCACAATGGGGGAAACCTTGAGACGGCGTTCGGTGTGGCCAAAGCCAAGTGCGAAGCCGACCACGTTGGTGGAGCCTTGGTTCCCTGGCTGCAGAAACCGACCTCGTCGGTGAACCTCCTGGTTGATCATCGCGGCTGTACACCATTGCGGCGGTTAGCGGGGTAGAACCCAGAGGAGCTGACCTAGTCGGCGTACTCTTGAGGCCATCTACGGTCGCTGATCGTTGCCGCCGCGGTCCGGCCAGACCACACGGCAGAGAGTGAGACGACTCATGAGAGTAAACAAACAATTCCAGCGTGTTCCAACTTCCTCATTGACAGGTTGACATGAGCGTCATAGTGTAGGAGGGACGGCTGCCCAGACTGCACTATGCCTCATGGTTCACAAGAGGGCGGTGTGGCTCGAAGATCAGGAGACAAAAACTCCCGATGACCCACCGTGTCATGCGCTGCAAATCGCTTACGCTGTCACAATTAGTTCTGGTTAATATACTTATAGGCTTATAAGTATGAAAATGGCGATCTACAACAACACACTCTGCATGTGGACTTGTAGGCCTACTGGAATGATATACAAAAGTTTGGAGGCCTCCAGTGTGCTTAATGTCAGATTGTTTTGTGCTAGAGCGCCTCATAGCGGCTGAGCAGTTTATGTACAACCTCTTCCAGAGGTCCATAACTCTGCTGGTGACACAAAACAAACTGTGGACATTGATTTGGTATGGACTCTGTCTGTCCTAACAAAGAGAGAGCACACTGAGAGTCCATGTCATGGGGATGTCTTAGGGTACCATGTTGCCTTGATTCGTTGATGCAGCATTGTGAGATTCTGCAAAGGGTAGATTATGACCCCTCACGTTCAAGCAATTACTATGTGCCCACTCCCTGTTGAGCACATTCCGAACAGTTAAAATATAGTGTACAATACAATATGTATACATATAGGTATATACAAGTACACATATAATAAATAATATAGGTATACATATGAATATATCAATATAGAGACAAGAGGAGATGGAAACAGCAGGGGTTTCTCAGGCTGCATGTGGAGCTCACATGCCCACAGAGGATGGCCATGACCAGTGTGTGTCCTGTGGGGGCCCTGGTATGAGGACCTCCTGTATGAATGGTCTCATCCTTCCAGCTGAAGCTGGAGGGGCCATGGGGGCCTGGTTTTAGAGGCAAAAGACCAGTCATTTCCACTTCAGCCTAACAGACTAAAATGTCCCATAGAAATGTCATTTCTATGTGAACGTGTATGCTATTTGTATACAGCTGTGACCTTGTCACAGGTTGGCAGAGCTGGGTGAGCTAAGCTCAGGCTATGGCTCCACCTCTTTCCTGCCCTGCCTGGTATGGACAGGTCTGTAAAGAAGGATTTTGTGAAGGTTTTCTGTGAGACTACTTACGAGTGTCAGCAGCCTATTAATGCACTACAGTGTGCAGTTTAGGGAGCGAGCGCTGAGCGCCCTCTCAGGTTAGCTGTTGTCTCGTTTGTAGGTGAGACTAACAAAATCCCTTGGGGTCAGACGGCCATTATAGCACACTATATAGGGTATGGTTTATTGTTTATTGAATGGATCCCCATTAGCTGATGCCGAGGCAACAGCTAATCTTCCTGGGGTCCATATAAAATAGACATACAAAAAGTACATGAATACATGTATTGTTGGTGTTGCGCCAGCTTACACGCCTGTGATGTAGTTCGGTATTGTGGATCTGGGTTCAGTGACACATACAGAACGTGCTGGGTCAGTCGAATGTTTCCTTTTATGTTGGGCAGTCATAGCGCACTATACTGTCGTATTTCTGG
This sequence comes from Protomyctophum parallelum, assembly GCF_964188405.1. NCBI lineage: Eukaryota > Metazoa > Chordata > Actinopteri > Myctophiformes > Myctophidae > Protomyctophum > Protomyctophum parallelum. The sequence goes on along the minus strand of NC_139701.1, from coordinate 26,525,686 downwards.
CGAGGAGTCAGCTCACGCGACAGTGGTGTAGTTCTGTCACAGACAGGACGTGCTGTGTCTGTCCGTTTGGTTGAAGGCAAATTATGCAGGCATTATATAGCGCACTATACCGTCGTATTGCCTGCTTACGCGACCGTGGTGTAGTTCTGTCTGTGGATCTGGTTCCCCAGTGACACGGACATGACATGCTGGGTCTGCCAGGAAGTATGCCTGAATCTCAGCCATTGTCACACTATAGGGCGTATTTCTGACGGGGTCAGCTCATGTGTCCGTGGTGTAGTTTCACGGTGGAGCCGGGCTCAGTAACACAGCAGAGAAGCGTGGACACTTGGGTGGCTTCTCGCAGGACAGCATTCTTGTTGTTAGCAGTGTCAGCCACAAGAATGTCCCTATCAGTGCATGAAGGATGCTGCCACTTCCTACATGGCAAAGGTTAGGTGGTGCTGGCACCAATCCCTGCATTCTATACCATACGGCCTGATCAGAGTACGAGCCAGTCAGCCTGTTGGGTTGCACCCTTCCCACCCTCCTAAGCAGGGTGGTGAAGTGGGATTGCAGTCACAGTTGGGCCCTGTCAGGGCCTCTAATGGGCCAAACTGTTTTAAGCAGATGGTCTCCAAGACTGGGCTCCCTCATTGGGTTGTGGAACAATCTAGCAGGCATATAGGTGGGCAGGGATGTGGGCACAATCCGTGCAGGGCCTTGTGGCCCATGCACTGATGACGAGATGTCCCTCTATCTGAGATCTGTGTGCATAACGGACTCTGTGTCGATGCCGTCCGCATTTAGCAGGTTATACCAGTGTGGTATCCATGTGGCAGCCAGCACCCTCCTCACTGAGTGTGCTGGGCTCCGCATCAGGACACGGCTTCATCAGTCTGTTGGCCTACTGTCCGACGGGCTGACTTGAGCGGGAGTGCATGACTGCAGACTGCAGTAACCTGGTTACATTTCCCGAATGGCACCCTGGTGCTCAGAGGAGCTCAGGTTAGGGCCCCACCAGTTCTGTTTGGGGGCCAGGCTGTTAGCCCTGGAGGCTCTATGATGAGCCTCCTTAAAATTGTTTAGTCAGTGAGCCTGACATGCTGTCACTCAAGACAGCAGTATTATATAGTCACGTCTGCAAGGAGAAATGTGGGAGTTGCGAGCGCTGTCAATTTACACCTCGACCCAACCTTCTCCCCAAGGTTCTCTCAGGGGCACATCTCAATCAGGTGATTGAGCTCTGTCCTCTCTTTACATGCAGACGGATGAAGTGTGCAGACAGAGCTGGTCACCCACTCTGCCCCGCTAGAGCGTTGGAGTTGTATGTCAGGGCCACATGTAGGCCCACAACGTGACGGACCAGCGCTTTGTGTGTTTTAGCAGGGGTGCTCGGGTAGACCATGATCAAAGGCTGGACTGTCCCACCGGATCACAGGGGTGATCCAACAGGGACAAGCAGGCAGGAGTGCCAGTGTCGCCTGGAAGGCGGGCACACTCTGCCCATGGGACGACAGCCCCCTGGTTGCTGTAGAATGGTGTATCTCTGACAGAGATCTACACAGCAGTGACATGGGCGACTCTGTCTACATTCACCCTGTCCTACCGATGGAACGTGGTGGCATCCGCTCCCCCTGTGGGAGTCGCTCCTGCGTGCTACTCAGCGGTAGGGTCACCGGCACCTTGACCGGTCAGGTCGGCCCGGACGGGCATCTGACGGGCTGGCCTGAGCAGCCCTTCACCCCGGTGGTCACTGGCCTAGCATCGTGCTGGGCCAGCTGAGCCTAGGTGGCGTCTTGCGCCTAGGCCACGAGTATTACTTACTTGGTATGAATACTGAAGTTTTTGAGCATTTTGGCAAGCGCCTGTGACTCATGGCGCTCACCACTTATAGGCTCGGATGGAATTCAGGTAAACTGCCTCGGGCTGCCGCGGGGGCAGCTGGTCTGCTTATTTCCTCGCAGTGTGTCTTAGAGAGTTCCCGTACATATTGAATAATATGTATAGTGGAGAGCCAGTCTCGAACACGATAGAGAACGGAGGGTTACACTGTAACCCAGGTTCTCTGAGTGGAGAGACTGGCTCTCCACGAAAGAGCCGCTCTGAAATTCGTGTCAATCAAGTTAATCAAAGTGGCTCTGCACAGATGGGGCTTAAATACCCCGCTGATTGGCATCTGGGCAGGGCCACCATAGTGATGTGTCTTAAAGAGATATCCATGAACACTGCCCCGTGGGGTCAGTTCCCGTACATATTGAATAATATGTAGTGGAGAGCCAGTCTCTCCACTCAGAGAACCTGGGTTACAGTGTAACCCTCCGGTTTGCAGTGTTGCCAGGTCTGCATATTATAAGCTACTTTGGGCTAGTTGTCCTGTAACATAGCTTAATATTCATATTTGCCTGTTGCTTTATAGTTTGGGCTTATTTCTGTGTAGTTTTTGGGCTTGCTTTCATGATTAATTAAAATAAAAGCTGATGTAATAGGGCTCAAGTAGTGAAACTGGTTGCTTCTTTTGGATTTGTTTTCATAGACCTGGTCGCTTGTTTCACTCACAGAATCTGGTTCTTCACACCAAAACAAACAGATAGCATTATTTTCGCTAGTCTTGCTTTGGAGTTGATTTGGAGAATCAGTGGAGTTGATTGATTGGTATTTCATATATATTAATTGAGAGTTGATATTGAGAATATAGTATCTAGTTCACACACTACACCAGTAGTCAGCCCTGAAACATGGAGTAATTTACCCCCCTCATCACTACAACATGTTCGGTTCTTCGTGATAAGGCGATATGGATGGCAAGCGACGGGAGCTTCTCGTCGGGAGTCTCCTGCCGACACGCTTGCGACTCTTTCAAACTGACCGACAGCCGACCATCGGCGCAATGTGGAGGTAGCTTTAGCCTTGCAGCCAAGAATCTAGCTCAGATGGTTTGCGAAGGATGGGGAGCACTAATACAAGCCCCGCCCAAAGCCCCTCTTTGTTTAAACAAATAACGCACCTGTGATTGATCTAAGGAGTAGATTATAGATAGATAGTTTTATCACGTCTACTAAACAGAAACCAGCCAATCAGAATCAAGTAATGGGACTAGGGACGTTTTAGGATCCACAGTACACCACGGCCTATTGAACCCAGACAAGACTGAGCTTCTCTTCTTCCCAGCTAAGTCCTGCCCTATGCGGGAGCTAACTATCTCCGTAGACAACGCCCTGGTAACGTCTGTCCCAACAGCCAGGAACCTCGGTGTTGTCCTGGACAGTCAGCTCTCGTTCAAAGCTCACATCACAGCTGTCACTCGATCCTGTAGGTTCACACTCTATAACATACGACGAATTAGACCGTTCCTCACCCAGGAATCAGCCCAGCTCCTAATCCAGACAACAGTCTTGTCAAAACTCGACTATTGTAACTCCCTCCTTACTGGCCTACCAGCATGTGCACTTAAGCCTCTCCAGCTGATCCAAAATGCCGCAGCTCGCTTGGTCTTCAACCAGCCAAAATTCTCCCCCTGCTCCGCTCCCTCCACTGGCTCCCGGTCGCTGCCCGCACAGAATACAAAACTCTGATGCTGGCATTCAAAGCAACCAAAGGTATGGCTCCCCCATATCTTGCAAGTATGATTGAACCCTACAAACCCTCCCGCGCACTCAGATCAGCCAACGCAGGGAAGCTGGAAGTACCCTCACTAAAAACGCCGGGACAACGCTCCACACGTCCCAAACTCTTCTCCCTTCTGGCTCCAAAACTGTGGAATGCACTTCCCATTGCAGTCAGAACTGCAGCATCACTCCCAATCTTCCGCCGTAGTCTGAAAACCCACCTTTCTAGACTCCATCATGGCCCATAGCACTTACCCTACCCCCTTAGATAGCATTTCTGTAGACTTAGATAGCATTTGATACAGACTTATAGCATGTTATGTAGACAGCACTATAATTGCATTGTATATAGTCATAGCACGCCATAGTACATATGCATAGTAGTATATATATATAGTTTATATGTATAGTCTCATAATATAGATATTCCACTGTTACTTTCTTAGCTTACGCATGTTTCATGATAAATGCTTTTTTGTGATGTATTCCCATGCTTTTTGTTCTTGCTTAATGTAAATCGCTCTGGATTAAGAGCGTCTGCTAAATGCCTAAATTGTAAATTGTAAATTGTATTGACTTGTTGCTTATTGCTTTATTTTACTTTGTCATAACCCGGTACAGCATGCTGCAAATAGCTAATATACAAGCTAACCACAATACACATCTAATCAAGACCTGCTGATTGGACAGGCCAACTACCGTGTTTGTGTGACCTACTTTTCTCTCTCTTTTCTTGACTTGTGAGTTGTCAACTTGACTCGTTATCTTGACACAGCTTGGTCAACCGAGAGAATTAATGATAAAACAGCATGCAGTGGAAAAACAGTGACAGTAGCGAACACGCTTCCTCAATTCACAGCTCAGGAATGTGGCCATTTATCTTATCTGAACAGTTAGTGTTACCAGTGTTTTTTCTTGATTCAGTTATTTAATTATTTTATATATGCCCCCTTGCAGATACTGTGCTCATCTCCACCTCATCTAGCTACACTAATAGAAAAGGAGTATGTCATTTTTCCGTGTGCCTTCTGCGAGAACACCAGTTGCAGTGGAATTGGGAAATCCAGTGCACTACATTGCATGCTTTCAACTTGGATATTTACCGTACAATTTGTATTTGTATAAAACTACATTATTGAAGGCAAGACAACAGTTACGAAGGGCTGAACCATGTACAATTGATTGTGTTAACTAGAACGGTCCTCATAGCCTCCTCAAACAATGTTAATGAAATCTTCTTACAGAAGATTCTGAAAATGTCAAACCCTGTATATCCACTCATTTTGGGCCAAAACAACAACTAGAAGGATACATTTTGGTCTGATGTACCAGTGTGCATGTTAAAATGCCCTGTATATATTTTTTTTTCCCCCGCCACTAACGGCGCTATCATTATCATAATTCAATAAAGCCTATATAAACTACTGTATATAAAAACTACATAATACCATATAAACTGAATATATATGGTACAATATATTGACCCAAGCCCATGTCTTATAATTCCGGTGCAATGCATGGTCGGTGGAAACATATGTTGACACTGCAGTTGTGTAGTAGAGACCATGGCTGTGTGCACCTTCACCTTGCCCACAAGCTCCCGCAAATCAGTGGGAAAAAAAGGACCACATTAATTTGGGTAAACATTTACACTCTTAAGTTTAATCAACACTGAATAGTGAATATATCATTTTATGTATGCGTTAGAAGAGAAAACCTTTGCTTCTGGCCATAATATCATGCCATGCAAAATCAAAAGTAGGGCACGGTTTGTGTTTATGCTCAGTGATAGCATTCTCTCCACAGGCAAAATTAATGTTTCCGCCTGTGACATTATGGAATCTATGAAGCGTTTCTTTGGATTTGCTCTGTGGGTTTTAACCATCCAGCACAGTAATGATAATGGATGAAGAAATCTTTTCTCAGTCGGTGAACAAAAGACAATGGTAGAAATGGGGGGAGGGTTGTGCCTTGGGATTGGGAGACAGCTAATGAGGATAAACGTTACAGTGAATATCGCCACTGTTCGCTGCTGATGGATGTTTAATTGTTTTGGTTTTTCTCTCTCCACCACATGCCATCGCAGAGTGGTGTGCTGAAAGCACGGAGGATATATATATATATATATATATATATATATATATATATATATATATATATATATTAATGCTGGGCCATTATCGGCGTTAACGTGCTGCGTTAACGCGAGAATATTATCGCGCGTCAAAAAAATTATCGCCATTAATCTATTCTCAAAGTTGGGTCTGGGAGCTGGGTCTGCATTGACTGCATAAAGCAAGCAAACTAGGAATTTCACTTTGATAGTTTTACCTGGTGGAATTACTCTGTGGGAGGGAGAAGTCCTAACCTAACAGGGACAAGGTGAAATAAATTACTCTGAGAGCGGGGCGGTAACAAATCCTAACCTAACCGGACACGGGTGAAATTAATGAACAGTGCGGCGTGCCACATCAAACGTCAGCATGCAGGACTCTGTGAACCCGGGTTTGCTTCAGGGGAAATTTCTTTACAAGAAGCTTCCCAATGGAAACCTCGACAAGAACAAGGTGGTTTGCACCCTGTGCAAAGCAGAAATGGCTTACTGTAGGAGTTCTTCAAGTCTGAAGTATCACCTAACGCACAAGCATCCCTTCGCGTTGGTTGATGATAGCGAAGCTGCCGGCGGGCCAAGCACTAATATGGCTCCGGGGAAAAGTGTTCGTCAAACTACAATGTTGGAGTGCAACCGTGGCAAGCCCGTCAGCCCAACTCTATCAGCCAAGCTAACTAACCTCCTAGCTCAGTGGATTGCCATCAACTGCCGGCCTATCAGTGTGGTTGAAGATGATGGGCTCGAGCTTCTTCTCCAGGCGGCCACAGGCGACCCATCTTACCTGCGAGACGAACTATCACAAGGAGAATCCATGACCACTACACCGCAGAGAAAGCTGCGAAAGATGAAAAGTTGGCCGGGGCGGCGTGTGTTTTCAATGCTTTCGGCAGAGTTCAAATGAGCCATTTTAATCTAGATTAACTCCAGAATTGCAGCGAGATTAATCTAGATTAAAAAAAATTATCTATGCCCACCACTAATATATATATATATATATATATATATATGAGAGAGAGAGCACACACAAGTGAACTGACCACTCCAGACTGAACACTTGGGTGGGTGTTGCGGGGGTGAATGCAGTCAAGCTTGTCAGAAGATATTTATATACTCCAGAGTACCCATGAATCAGGACAGTTGAGTCTCCATTGATTAAAGAAGAGGGAAACGTTTTTACAATCAAGCCAGATGCTCAGAACGAGTGGCTTGGAGAGGCCCTGAGCCTTGTTGCAACAGCCTCACAGCATTCTTCTCTCTGATGACTTTAATTCCACACGTCCACCACGCTGCTGCACTGATTAAAATAAACCACATGGAGAGGCAGCCTAAAGCCTGATTTACACTTTGTCGTACAACTGTGTCTAGCGCTGAAAATAGCTGATTTACAAGATTTCACGTACTGGGTGGTGCTTTAACTGTAGATGGAAAAGGACAGTAAATCATAATTGGGTATATTTTGTTTCGTTGTTGATGCTTTCTCACATCTGACAAAAGCGCTAAGCTAATAAAAAATGATCTTGTGGTATGCAACTGTATGTGAAGGTGCCGCTTTTCTTTGCTCCTCACTTTTCGCTGTGTGTTTCAACCTTTGAGTTTCTCTTTCTCTTAAAGACGAGCCTTCCAAAAGAAGATCCATTGGTCTGAGTGGGAGGGAGCTCTCCTGACGGCTGATGTATTGAGAGGCACTCCCAGTCTCTCTGTCTCTCTTACATGTCCTTGGCACCGGAGAAGCTTCACTGCCCAAATCACTAAATGGCCTCTCTAGTTTTTTCCTCCGTTTTTCCCCTCCTCTCTCCTTCCTTTTAAGTCTGTAGAAGAGTATGGAGATAAATTTATGTTGTCTAGGGACCGTTGGCAACACTATTCGTTTTGATTTATGCTATTTATCAGCCATTTGTATCCATAAGAGATTAGTCTTTATTATTCTTGCATTGTTTTATGTCCATAGTTTCCTTTCTCTGGCTCTCCCTAGGCATTTGTTGTCAGTTTTACTTCCTTGGTTTTGCCATACCATGTCATGTGAATTGGGAGGTGTTATAATAGCTTGACCCAGAGGGAAGCATCTCAGCATAGAGGTGCCAGACATACTAAAGAGGCATACATTTTTTGTGAATCTCTTCAGTCAAGGCCAGACTAATCCACTTTACACTTCTTTCAGGTCTAAACACTTAAGAAAACTCTACAGATATACAGAAGTACATCTTGGCCACCGTTTCCTTGTTTCTCCTCCATCCTCATTTGCATGTTTATCTTCAAAGGTGGTCCATCTGAGAATGGTTAATATTTGCAGACAACAGCCTTCAGGCTTTATCACAGTGGTCTGTGGTGGCTTGCCAGGGAACCGTGCTACTGGATGTTAGGTGGGAAGTGATATCAGGAGATTTGTGCAAAATGCAGAGCAAATGAAATGGAGCGATAATCCTGTCTGACATTCGGGCCTGTCGGACATGGTTTCTTTCTAATCAGTGAGCAAACACATGGGCTCGTTTGCTCTGGTCTGAGATGCCTCCTCTGCCAGGAAGTAGTACAAACAACCTCAATGTTTTGTAAGTTAATTGTTGATGGCTCAGATACAAGCCATGCATAGGAGAACCCAGCTGGCTCCCCTTCTTCTCAAAATGTCACCAAATGCTAGCAGCAGTCAAGCTGCTTTAGAATTTTTGAGAATTAAAAAGGCTTTCGTTATCAACTGTATACAAGGTGTGGTTTTGTAAAGGTTGAGGGCAAATATTCATATGAAGAGGCCTGAGTCATGATATACCAACTTACCCCCTCCCCATATTGTTCGTTCATTTTCAGCTAAAGATGGGATCGTAATTCAACCAGTATTAACTTTGTTGTTTTAAATTCCAGCTTGAGGCTATTTTCTGTTCTGCCAATTGAAAGAATGCAGTGTGGAACGTCACCATTCTACCACTCTATAGGTCTGCCTGCTGCATCTACAAGCATGTCTTAGTGAAAATGACTGCTACAAGACTTCTATATTGCACTGCAGCACTAGTGGCTCCAATGATGGAGTCATTAATTTCCAAGCAATTCCTGATGCCATAAACACAGTTTCAAACTAGATGTGCAATTTTTCATCCCAAGCAAGAGGGTGCAGTTTGGGAAAATGGTGATGATTTGTAACGCTTTACCAGTTCATGTTTCTTTTAAGACGCCTGTGTTTATTCTTTTGGTTTATTTAGAGAGCCTCTCTCTGAGATGAGCTTCATTGATGTGGCAGGGTTTGTCTGATATCATGAATTCATGCATGCACAGAAAGTGTTTATAAAGTGAAGACTGGGATACTGACAGGACAGGAGCAGAATTTTGATATAATATATTCTGGTTTCAATCCAGAGTGCTATCTTGTATAAAGTAAACCGTACTGAAATGTACTCTTAAGGGGCCAATGTCAGGATCAGGAATCCTCTCTGAGGTTTCAAACAAGGCCACCTACTGTACTGACCACAGCGGAGAATGTGTTGGTACAGTAGTTTTCAGAAGCACACATCTGATTTTGTGAATAGCCTATAGGCTATATGTAAATTTATATATAAATGTTAAGGGCTGACCTTCAAAGTTTATTTTTTTGGACGTCAAAGCTCTGGAGCAATATAATTAATTTTGGGTGGAGGAATGAATAATAAGTCATGGAGCTGCGCTGCTCATGCAGCCTATATGGCTAATATAACCTCTTAACGTAGCCACCAAAATTAAATTACATGACTAGCAAAAATTAAATCATATAGAGTTGTTGAATACTTATTTTATATGAGAATGAATACGCTTTTTAGGCAAGCTGTGTAACAACAGTAGGTTGTCAGGAGGTAGTTGGATGTGCCAGCAGAAAGGTTGACTGACACACCCTGAGTGGATATTAGAATCCTTTAGAGATGTACAGTATATCTACCTACTACTGAATCTCGGTGCACAAGATCATGTGAGCTGCATGTCCTACACAACCGCAACTCTTTCTCCGTCATGGCTTATGGTGGATAAAGTACTCAACCCCAGTACTTAAAAGTACACATACTTCTGGTCAAATATATTACTCAATACAAGTGAAAGTTGCGCTGTCAAATTTGTACTTGCCAAAGCTCACAGTGCCTCACATCGTGACACGTTGTGAGCTTGTAGATATGCTAATTTCACTATATTTGAAAATGTAGTCAAAAGTTCAATATTTGTCTTTGAAATGTAGTGGCGTGAAAATGTCCAAAGATACTTCAGTAAAGTACAGATACTAAAGCCATGGCCATACTTCATGTAAGTCATGTATGTATTTCTCTTTGTTTACTGGTCCATATGGTGATACTGATTGCAGCGATCATGTCCAAACCCGTCGCAGGTCTCATGGGCACGGCAAAACAAATAAAAAACAAAACTTGTACCGCAGAGAGGCACTGTGATGGCGGGATAGCCATAGTCCATGTGTGCACACCCCTGCGCCATGTGCATGTGATGGGCCCACACATATCTTTTCTGTCTGTGGACAAGTGGAAAGTCCTTGGGTCAATGGGTGCTTAAACAGACTACAGACTGCAGTTTGCATCTTGGCTGCCGGTTTCAGCCTTGCAATGCCAGTCTTGTCACGCAATACAGCCAAGGTGTTAGAGAGCGAGAGATTGTGTCGCTGATTGCGAAGAAGGCAATACGAAAAGTACCCCCTCATCAAGCCCACGGCAGGTTTCCTTCAAGGTATTTTCTCCTATCTTGGACCTCGGCTCTCAATAGCTATTTGCGGGTGTACAAGTGCAGGATGGTGTCAAGTGCCACCGTTTTACGCATGGTGCATCCAGGAGATTTCTTCAAATCAGTAGATCTCAAGGATGTATACTTTCACACAAGTCCTTGATTGCCCGGCTAACACAACATTATAGCATTCACATAGCAAATTATTTTGATGACTGTCTTACAGCCATAGTGCCGGAGAGTCTACCATTTAGCTGCCCTTGTTTTTGTGATGAACAGGGACAAAAGCATGCTTGAGCCTGCACAGAGTGTCCACTTCATAGACATTCCCTTGAATTCAGTGGAATACAAGGCTAGCCTGACACCAGAAAAAAAAGACCAGACCTACTAGTTATAAGTATGCCTAAAATCATATTTACAAAACGTTTCAGATGAAAAAAAACCCAGATGATTTCAATCGAATATTTAGACAAAGTCATGCAAGGGGAACTTTCTCAAGACTTCATTGGCAAAGAAAATCCACTTCAAAATCTCAAAATCGGTCAGAAAGACGTGCTAGTGTTAAATAAAAAAATCAGACCATCAGCGCCCACTGATGTACTGATGTACCCACTGGTGTAGATAAACATGCTTAATCCCCTCAAAGGTAATCACACTTTAAACATTTGACCTCCAGTAACCTCAGAGGTTACTAGATTAAAGAGACTAGGGGCTGTATTTTGCGTGTCTTAAGTACCAGGTCTTATTCCCTAACTTGAGTAAACTAAAGACCTGGAGGCGTGATCAATGCTCTTTGGCCACTCAGAATAGCCAAATGGCATTGATCACGCCTCCAGGTCTTTAGTTTACTCAAGTTAGGGAATAAGACCTGGTACTTAAGACACGTAAAATACAGCCCTAGATCTAAAAGATTTAGAAACTGTTAGTTAAATACATCAAAGATGCGAATGTAATCCATTCCTAATGGATGAAGCCTTGGCCTGGAAGAGAGGTCATCAGGTGGTCTCCAACCTTCTTAGAGTGTTTCAACCCAGAGCTTCGCACCAGATCAGTCTCTATTCTTTTAATACTCTATGGGCACCCCGGGGGCAGCCACCACCGAGGCGCAACCAGCACCGGGAGAGAGGGCCACACCTGGCCAACAGGGAAGTGAGAAACCTGCCGGCCAGGTGCAGCAAACCAGTGCTGACCACGCCCCAGTGACCGCCTCGCCCAGGGCTCTGATGTATTTGAGTCAAGGTAGCCTTCTCTGCGCCTGTGTCACTGTCGTAGTGGTTGTCGTTGAATCTGTCCTATCGAGTCTCTCTTCCTCCCCTCCTCTCGGGAGACTCATTTGTACAGTCTGTAGCTTGCGTGGTGCCCTCTTGCGAGTGCTGCAACAGACTACCCCCTGTTGCCCTGCCAGTCTTTCCTGGAGGTCAGCTGTCTCTCCAGCATCACCAACCTTCCTCGGTTGCCATCCAGACTTTCCTGGAGGTCACTGGTTGCCCAGGGAGTTCAGTTTGTAAATACATCGAAGATGCAAATGTAATCCATTCCTAATGGATGAAGTCTTGTAAGAAGGAAGAAGTATATTAGCAATTTAGGCTTAGTGTTACTTTTAGTAGCAAATTCTGATTTAAGCTCAGTCTTTGAACACACCATTGAACTGTAGGCCTGCCTAGGCTACTATTTAGTTTTAATCTGGTTTTAGCTAAAAAACAAAAAATAACACTGGCATAAAATAAACTAAAACATAATTGCCCAGACTCTTCTTCAACAAAGATGGCAAAAGCAAACATTCTTTGTTCTGTAATCTGTACGTATACATACAATTGTATGGTACAAAACACTGAAGTCCTTAAACCAGAAACCTAACCTCACAAAAACTATGCCTAAACCAAAAATGAACCTAACCTTAATCTCACAAAAACGTACTTTATTGGCCAAAAAAGTAGTCTGTGGTTGTTAAAATAAAAAGTGCTAGCATTGGGATTCGATACCAGGAGATGTGGGTTAGGAGAATGACTAGCAAGGCACGCCACCGAACTGGCTGCCAGATTAGGGTTTTCTGGCTGGATAAGAATGTGAGAAAGCCCTGCCCGTGCGGGCGCCCCATACTTCCTATACTAATAGTAGCCGGTGGTGTAAAACAAGCGCACCCCAAAAAACGTGCATCCTACGGATACAATATTAGCGTCCAGTATACAGTATTGTAAAGCTGTGTGAAGAATTAGCATAGAGATTGTATAAACTTTTGACACGTGCTAATTGCTGTACTTACATGAACAACCTACATCAATACACAACACCCAACACTGAAACACACACACACCACCACATACGTGAGATTTTAGAGACGGGTTGTAAAGAACTGCGGTGAACAAGGAGCTAACTTAATTTCTGGCATGATTATAGTGATTATGAAGGAGGGCCATGTAGGGGTTGGTTCTCTAATGAAAAGCAGTCGTTTCATCTGTCATGGCGCCATGCTGCACCTCCTGCTGTGCTGTAGAAACCTCCTCCATCCCCAAATTCTCCTTGTTCTCTCCTATCTCTGAAGTATAATGTCTAAATGAAATTGCCATATTATGTCTCTTAATCTCCCATTTCCGATGGTATAAATAGGGATTAATTTGTCATATGGTGGATTTGCCTTTATGGTATGGTCTATAAAGAAATGTGCTTTTTTCCCCCTATGTATTTTACTACTTTGTTACTTTGTCATATATTTATTGCTCTGTTACTTAATTTCGCTTAAGTAAATTGCACCATGGTTGGGTACAGTGCCTGGCGAAGTGATTGCACACAAAAAAACCTTGATCTGCTGCCAAGCCTTTTGAATAGCTTTCAATGCAGCCTTTTCCCTGCTCTTTCATTTTCGTTCTCTCTCTCTCTCTCCCTCTCCCTCTCCCTCCCTCTCTCTCTCTCTCTCTCTCAATCTCTCTCTCTCTCTCTCTCTCTCTCTCTCTGTCTCTGTAAAGCTGGCATTGCATTGACAGTAGCAGCACTTAGTGTAATTCCCCAGATTGAAAAGCTGTTTCACAATGAGAGATTTCCTCTGCGTTAGTCCCGATGCTTGAAAAGCCACCCCGGGATTTGCAGACATCCTCTTTCCTGACTCGCTCGACTACTCGGTCCCGCTTTCCCCTTCACCTCTCAGCCCTGTTAAATGTGGCCCAATCCGATTAGCACACACAGTACCAGACAGGTCAAGCAAATAATATACAGAAAAAAGTAACTATTGGCAAAGTAAATTACAACAGGGATTCCGGACATCAGAGATGGGAATGAGCATTTTACGTCTGAGGTATCAGCGATTCTCTCTTGCTCCCAGTACGGCCTTCTCCAGGTCAAGAGCCATTTACTGGATGAACGCGGAAGTACCTCATTTGAGGAACTGCCACCTCTTTCGATTGGGGTGATTTGTTTGCTCTTTAATGGCAAGGCACAGGAGAGAAGAATGGCCGTAGCTTGTAGTGTTCAACCTCCTTGCTTTTCCCACTGAACAGCTTTTCTTGTTCTTACTTTTTTCATTGCTGACCTATTGGTTGTTGGCCACTGATTTCTAGTCTCCCTTGTTTCACTTCTTTTCTCCTGTTGGCTCCCTGTGTTCTTGAACTCATTACAGAGCAATCAGCCCCCGGCTCTGAAGTGTACACCCAGAGGGAGCCAATAACTGTAAATAAGCAGTACTGCAGGCTCTCCGATAACATGTTACCAAGATGATAACAGCCCCTCCTTAGCAGGCCTGTTGACCTTCTCCTTGCCTTGGGCTCACCAAGGACCCCCTCAGCTGCCCAGCTTTTATCTCCAAACTCTCTCCTCCACCACTGGAGGTGCTGGAAAGATTAGAGAGAGAGAGAGAGAGAGAGAGAGAGAGAGGGAGAGAGGGAGAGAGGGAGAGAGGGGGAGGGGTCAGGGCGAAGGAGGGAGGGAGGGAAATAGGAGAGGAAAGGAGAAGAATGAGAAGGGACAGTGCTCAGAGGAGAAGAAACAAAACAAGATAGAAGAACAAAGAGCAGACCTGGGTAGTTGCACCCCCCCCCCCCCCCCCCCCCGTTGCACTTTCTCTCTGTCTGTCTTTTTGGCAATATCCTTTGTAGGGCTCCACATCATTAACTTGTTAAAAGATAGCATGAAATTGGAACAGACTTGTATTTACTCTCAGAAGACACCACCAACACACAGGACACACCAAAAGATAAGGAGGGGGAGAGAGAAAAAGGATGGCGGATTGGTTGGTAAACCTTTAGCCAGACAGCTAACACACCCTTTTAGGCTTGAGAAGCAGATGAAAGTGAAGATGGCGAACCCTCACAGCACTCTCTGCCATGCTAATGCACAGCGGCTGACAGTAACGTGTCCAGAGCTGTGGGGCTGAGGTACTGTCTGGATGAGATTGATAATACAATTAAGGCAGTCCCAGTAAGAATGCATCACTATGACCCATTACTACACGGCTTCAGACCCAGTGTACCAGTCTAGCTTTAGGGCCCCTTTGGAGGGGAAAAAAGAGAGAGGGAGGAAAAAATCAAAAAACAAAACAATTATAAAGGTCTACTGTAGCTAGAAAATGTGTTCTCTGTGGAATCTCCAGGCAGGCCTGTACATCATCAGATATGTGTGGGCTGCCTGCATATCTGCCCACTATCCCTGCAGGCCCAGGCTTCTTCATCTATATCGAGACAAGCTCGGCCCAGTGGAGCATAGATGGGACATATAAACATGACTTTTACTTTATTGTTGCCTGTTATTGTCTCATTTCCTCTCATAGTGTTGCAAGAATTTTGTTTAGTTTTTATCTGTAATAATGAAATGAGAAAAAAAAATGTTTTGGTGCTTTCGTGCATCATGGGCCTCATTTATCATGAGCTGAACAAAATAGCAAATTGCTCGTAAATGCATTTATGCAAACAATGTCAGATTTTTTTTTTTTTTTTTTTTAAAGATATTTTATTGCGGCTTACGCCTTTTATTGATTTTTGAAGGGACAGACAGTAGGCTGACAGGAAACGGGAGAGAGATGGGGGGATGACATGCAGTAAAGGCCGTGTCGGGTCCGGGAGTCGAACCCGCGGCACACTGCGACTGGATTACCAGTCCGGTGCCCAGACCGTTACGCTACGGCCTGGGCCAACAATGTCAGATTTATCAAAGTTTTTACTCGTCAGTTTGTTCATAGGATCCCCAAAGGTTTCACAAATTCTCTAAACCGTTCGTATTGCATGCGTAAATTACTAAAACATATAGAAACATAATGTCTTCGTTTTTATTATTCCATTGAATGTTTGGTCGTACCCTTGTTATGTATTGTGCAGTGTGTCAGTGTGTATTAGGGTTGGGTGATTGGGTCGTTGCCTCAGTTCGGGGAGACCAGAAGAAACAGACCAAAGATATTATTCTTTATTGAATTGTTTAATCTAATGCGGTTCCTTTTGTCTTTTTACTGGACTCTGCAGACGATTAGGACATAGAGTTTAATATGTCGTTGTTTCTCACTCCACCATATCACCTATTCAATTTAAAATAATGCTAACAAGTGTGGATGTGTTTTTCTACCTGTCAGAGTCAGAGAGTTAGCTCGTGAAAACTTGGAGGTGACCTCTTTAATCTTGCCTGCAGATGAAGTGATAAGGCAAGTGGGGAGGTGTGTGTGTGTGTGTGTGTGTGTGTGTGTGTGTGTGTGTGTGTGTGTGTGTGTGTGTGTGGGGGGGGGGGGGGGGGTGCTTTAAGAAGTCATGAGGCAGGAGATTGATGTTACCTCTGTGACAACTTGCCTTAGAGAGAGAGAGAGAGAGAGAGAGAGAGAGAGAGAGAGAGAGAGAAGGCAGACATTTAGCTGTAGGTCTAAACTGAGACACCTTTACTATGGCTGCTGCTGCTGGCTGGAATCAATTCTCTCTTTATCAGTCCTCTTCTTCTGTGTCCAGGAATCCTCCTCACGATGCTGGGAAGCCGTGGGGGGAGAGAGCTGATGTGTTTTCCAATAATGAAATGGAGCACAGAGCAAAAATAAGTTTAAAAAGCGTGCCTGCATGCTCTCCCACAGCAGTACAGCACTCTTTTAATCTTAAGTCTTGCACTGCAAGACAGGTACGTGGGAGGCCTTGGCTTGCCTACACATGGCAAAAGAAGTGGGTTGTTTTATTTGCTGTGTGTGTGTGTGTGTGTGTGTGTGTGTGTGTGGTGAAGGGCAGCCTTAAATGTAGTCTGAATTTTTAATTGTATGTTGTGAATTTCCTGTGAATTACGCTATTTGGGCCAGCATTCATAATTGATTTTCAGTACTGCTCACCCTGCAGGTAATTGATTTAGTGGTGGTTAATTCTGCTGCAGCAGAAACGTAATGCTATTAGAAACACTATTCCATGCATTTGTCCTCATTTTACAAATGACATAGCTCAGGGAGGAGTTACGTCGAAAAACATTATGAAATGTCACTACTGAATAGAAAACAATAAAGCCACACAGCCAGTTTTATTAGAAAACAACTGCCTGCCCTACACAGTACAATAATTAATTGAATTAGCCCATTTGTAACTCTCAGAGTTATAGATAAACATGGAGGATTGTACTGTGTATTACCAAGGCGTGTGAGTCAGTTGCAGTTTGGGCCTCAGGCAGGCAGGTCTGCCACCATAGCATGATCCATCTGCATAGCAGCAACCATCCATCCAGTGGATGGCTACAGGCTGCAGGCCGGCCCATTGTGTGGGCTGAGCACTGTGACTGCTCCCTCTTGTACCTCCGTAATGGGATTACATTAGCCATGTTCTTCTGCTTTCCCTCTCCCTCCCTCCCTCCCTCTCTCTCACACACACACACTCACACACACACACACACACACACACACACACACACACACACACACACGCTCACAGAGTCCATGTGTGAATGAAACGCTCTCTGTCTGGACATTTCATGCCTCGCCGCTTTAGCGTCTACACTGGACCGTGTGCCAGCATATCATAACTTTGTATGTCATAACGTTGCTTATTGGACAACTTCATGTTTGGTTCATGTTTTAGGTTGTTATTAGATAAAGTAAAAGATGAGTGTACTTTATTTTTCATTTGCTGATATCTTTTGTTTGAACTATTTTAGCTATTTTTGACAAGTGGTTAAATATGTATTTTCTTTTACAAAGTTTTACGGCGATTTCGCAGATTTCTTTATTTTTACTTATAGTCCTACTAGACCCCAGGAAATTTCATCTGGCCACAGTTGTTTTCTGTGTGTTTGAACGAACAACTGACTACTAGGGGGCTGCCATACTGTGTGTCATAGGCTCAATATTTTAGTTTGTCACCTCCCCCTTCACATTTAATAGATCCCATGATCTTTTGTGGCCAGATGTAATTTCCTGGGGTCTAGTAGGACTATAGTAAATAATAATAAATAAATCGCTGTAAAAGTTTGTAAAAAAAATACATATTTAGCCACTTGTTTGAATGCCCCTGCCCCCCTGTCAACAATAGCTAAAATCGTTCAAACGAAAGAAAGCAGCACATTTTTAAATTAACACTCATCTTTTACTTTCACTAAAAACAACCTAAAACATGAATCTTCGTTGAATTTTTTTTTGTTTTTTAAATGATTTTTTCTAATATTTTGTGGCATTTCAATTTGGGGGGAGAGTTTTGTCGAGGCTCAGAGTCTGTCATGTGTAAATCTTGTTCAGAACCAGTGGTGTGGCTAGACAGCACCACCACTACTGTACAGTTAAGCTGTTTGTTGAAAACCAAACGTCCTTCAATGACAGTCGATTGGAAGAATTTCTAACTCCCTCACCAATACATCTCCTCTCATTCACCCCGGGCATGGTGGACCTGATAAACATTGGAATAAAGTCGACCCCCCTTACCAGACGATGTCACCGAGTGACGGCGTCCCATATGTCAAGCCCAGCTCCAGATAGCCTAGAAAATACATTTGATAACTGATATGAACAGGGTCCATTATGCGCAGCAACAAACATGTATGGACCCCTTGCTTCTAGAAAGCCTGGTGTTTCAATCACTGCACAGGTTGAGGTTCACAACATTTCTACTGTTATTTCAAATAGAGTGTCCAACACAAGGAGTGGTCTGGAGAGAGAATGCTGTTTGGTTACTGTACCTCACAGGCATCACAGCCCCCAAAAATGTGATAACAAGCTTAACCTTGCCTTGTTTAACATCAGGTCATTAACAAATAAGTCCTCCTCTGTAAATGATATAATCTGTGAAGAGAAGCTAGATATAATCTTTCTAACAGAGACATGGCTTGGCTCGGATGGAGCTGTTCTCCTAGCGCCAGCCTGTCCCGCAAACTACAGTTTCATTCACTCTGTTCGCGAGGCTAAGAAAGGAGGTGGACTGGCAATAATTTTTTCAGACGTTAAAATTCAAGGCTCTGACCCTTGGCAGCATTACATCCTTTGAATACCAGGCCACTATACTACTTGGTCAATCCTCTATGCCAATGATTAGCATTTATCGCCCGCCAAAATGCAGTAAAGCGATATTTACAATATTAACAGAAATATCAGAACTTTTATCCATCTGCTCCACTAACTATGACAGAACTCTTATCTTAGGTGATCTTAAAGGAGAATTCCATACTAAAAGGCTTTCTTACCTTTCTTTGTAGTTGTTACATCCCCATCAAAGAGGTCCAGGTGTTATTTTGTGCAAAAGCTCCTTATTGGCTATTTCCCAAACCATAAGCCCTACATGAATTGCATTGAATTGAATGGGATGTATGGGGTGTTGTGCTAATTCGCTTATTTCCATCGAAATAAGTAGTAAAGTGTGCCGCTTGGGTTATTATTTACATTATGAAGAGAGGATATATATACAAAACAATTATAATTTTGAGCGATGGAAATAAGCGAATTAGCACAACACCCCATACATCCCATTCAATTCAATGCAATTCATTTAGGGCTTATGGTTTGGGAAATAGCCAATAAGGAGCTTTTGCACAAAATAACACCTGGACCTCTTTGATGGGGACGTAACAACTACAAAGAAAGGTAAGAAAGCCTTTTAGTATGGAATTCTCCTTTAATCTTCACCTGGATGATGCTACAGATGCTGTGGCTATGGGTTTCTTAGAGTTATTGCACTCCTTTGAGTTTATCCAACATGTTGTTGGGCCTACACATAAACATGGGCACACTCTGGACCTGGTGATTTCTAGAGGGCTGAACATCACTGTAGAAAGGACTATTGAAAGGCCTGAGCTATCAGCCCACTATTTGCTGTGTTTTGACTGTCTCTGATCTAGAGCAAAACATCACTGAATATACCATAAAAAAGCGTTTTTTTAGCTCTTCTGCAGCAGACGAGTTCTCTCGTCATCTGGGCCCCCCCTGCCCGATACTCCCCCAGTGAATGATATGGTTAAATTTTTTAATCTTAAACTAGAGTCAGCTCTTGATATAGTGGCTCCTTTGAAAACAAAAAAGAAACATAACACCAGAGTAACACCCTGGATAAATGAGCATACACGCTCACTGAAGCAAGAATGTTGTAGAGCTGAGCGAGCTTGGAGAAAAAACAAATTCACCATCCACCTAGAGATTCTTAAAAAGTCAACAGTCGCCTATAACAAAGCCTTGCGTCAAGCAAGGCAGGCATATTTCTCTGGCATTATTAATGAGAACAAGAAAAATGCCAGAGTCCTATTCTCTACCATTGAACGACTTTTAAACCCCCCCCAGTCCTACAAGCAGTCATTCCCGGCCTCTAAAGCTAAGTGTAATGAGTTTGCATGCTTTTTTGACAACAACATTTTTAACATTAGAGCTGATATTATGAATGGTGCTGCTGCTAGCGCAAACGGCAAACCTTCAAACAGCAAGTTTTGAAGTTACTTTGTCAATCTAGCCGAGTTTGACTCAGACAAACACGACATCAGTTCTGGTATTCCACAGGGCTCGATTCTTGGCCCTCTGCTTTTCTCCTTGTACATACTGCCATTGGGTGAACTCATTACCAATCACGGAAATTTTAATTTCTATGCTGATGATACCCAACTATATCTTTCTGTGGCTCCAGATGATCCCTGTGCTTTAGACCCGCTGTTGACCTGTCTGTCTAGCATCAAATGTTGGATGAGTGAGAACTTTCTCAAGCTAAATGAGGATAAGACAGAAGTTCTCATAATTGGTTCTAGTGAGCAGAAATAATCAATAATAAGCAGACTTGGCCCAGGCCGTGGCGTAACGGTCTGGGCACCGGACTGGTAATCCAGTCGCAGTGTGCCGCGGGTTCGACTCCCGAACCCGACACGGCCTTTACTGCATGTCATCCCCCCATCTCTCTCCCGTTTCCTGTCAGCCTACTGTCTGTCCCTTAAAAAATCAATAAAAGGCGTAAGCCGCAAAAAATATATCTTAAAAAAATAATAATAAGCAGACTTGGCAACCTGACTGTAGAAAGTAACAGTACAGTAAAGAACCTGGGGGTTATTATTGATTCTGAATTGAATTTTAATTCACACATTAATCATGTTACCAAGATTGCCTTTTTTTCACCTTAGAAATATTGCACGAATCAGAGCCTATTTGTCCTTGGACGATGCAAAAACGCTAATCCACGCCTTTGTTTCTTCTCGGCTTGATTACTGCAATGCACTTTTTTCAGGACTGCCTAAGAAAACAACTGACAGATTACAACTTGTCCAAAATGCAGCAGTCAGAGTTTTAACTAGAACTAAGATGAGAGAACATATTACTCCAGTTTTGGCATCACTGCACTGGCTTCCGGTTGTTTTTATTATTGATTTTAAAATTATTTTACTTGTCTATAAAGCTCTCAATGGTCTCGCACCTTCCTACCTACATGACTGCCTGCCTAAATATGTCCCAAACCGCCCCCCTAAGGTCTTCCACTGCTGGCCTGCTCGCTTTGCCTAAAAAAATGGCAACTAAAAAATACGGGGAAGCAGCTTTTTGCTTCTACGGGCCGTCGGCATGGAACAAGCTCCCACTGTACCTTCGTCAGGCAGCCTCTGTAGACATTTTTAAAGCTCAGCTCAAGACCCACTTCTACAACATTGCTTTTAATTGATCTTTTATTTTATTTTTTGTTATTCATGTCCTCACTGTATTGCATTACTGCTTGTTTTTCAATGTCGTTGCCTTGCTTTTCTTTTATTCTCCATTGTTCTGTAAATCACTTTGAGCTGCATTTCATGTCATGAAAGGTGCTATACAAATAAAGTTTTATTATTATTATTATTAAATGCTGTACTAGTTTTCCCTCAAGGACAATGATTGATATTCAACATAACCTGCCAAGACACAACTGAGGCTGAATATAATATGTAGAATGACACCAACCACAAGAGGAATTATGCAACAGCTCTCAAGTACTGGAAATTTAAAGTCTCTTTTCCCCTTTACTTGTTTTCTTCATCTTTTCTGCCTCTGTAGTTCATTAGCCCTAATGTAGTCTGTCTGTTTTGCCGAGGAACAGAAATACAGATTTGCTAACGATGGATCTGGTTCGCTCGTCTTTGGGCTTCTTCCCCACATCATAAAGACCCCACAGTCACTAATCTTTGTTTTATCTAATGCAACTTTAATGCTTTTGGGGGGAGTGATTTTTACAGCGATCACTTGGCCATTTGCGTTAGTTAAATACTAAATGATATGGGATTGATTAAAAGAGGGCCAGGCTATAGCCTACTAGAGCGTTTGAATCTGGAGGTAGCCACCATAAAATTAAAACTGAGATCAATGGCGTGTCATATCTGGGCTACTCGGCGGGCTGAACATGTAATTCTAACCTTGAGGCTGGAGCCATCTCTCACGTCAGGCCCTATGGTATCGGGCTCAATAACCCAGCCGCCCATGGCTCCTAGCTGCCATTATTGTAACTGCTGCTGCTGCCGCTGCTACTGCAGAATACCAGAATCAGGAAGATACCAGTCTGATCTCTATCTCAATTTGCTGTGCATCTGTTTTCTTCTTTGACTTTTTATTTATTTTATCTATTTATTCATGCCCAGTTTCTCTTTTGTGTCGATTACAAATACCTTTAATAAACAAGTAAATAAATAGGATATTAATGTTAACACATTTCATAAAAGGCATTATAGATGGAAGAACTAATGATGTTAAATGTTTTTTCCCCACACAGCTTTGCTGTTTCATCCAAGAGTGATCACCCAGCATTTGCTCATCCAATGACATTTGATGATGATTTTTCTACTATCATTTAGTTTGCTGTGAACTGAACTTGATCATACCTCCACCCACTCCCTCCTCCATAAATAAACATTCACATACTGTCACACTCCCATGGCTCTCCATGGTGCTGTCCATGGTGCTGACAGTCTCAGCAGTAGAGCTGAGCTTCAGGTCCAGAGTGCCAGTGGCACGTAGCAGGGAGCATTTAATAGTCATTTATCTCTTTTCTTTTCTCTTTTCTTTTCTTTTCTTTTCTTTTCTTTTCTTTTCTTTTCTTTTCTTTTCTTTTCTTTTCTTTTATTTTCTTTTCTTTTCTTTTCTTTTCCTTTCCTTTCCTTTCCTTTCCTTTCCTTTCCTTTCCTTTCCTTTCCTTTCCTTTCCTTTCCTTTCCTTTCCTTTCCTTTCCTTTCCTTTCCTTTCCTTTCCTTTCCTTTCCTTTCCTTTCCTTTCCTTTCCTTTCCTTTCCTTTCCTTTCCTTTCCTTTCCTTTCCTTGCAGCGTTATATGTGTTTTGTAATGAATGACTGTTGGTCAAACTTATTTTCTTTGAAAACAAGTATGCAGAGGAAAATAATAGTTTGTAGGCATTTTTTTGGCACAATGGCAAATGTTGTTGCTAATCGGCTGTAGTTCTAAACATGTTGTGTGACTAGAAGGAATCCTGCTGAGGAAGAGATTGATGAGCCTCAAGCTGCATTTTCTTTTATGTCCAGTGTGGATGTGATTTTGAATTACCGCAGACAGGCTGCAGGAAGGCCAGAGGTATTTTTTACAGCACAATTTAATTTATTATTCTATCAGTTCATGAGGATATTTTAGAGTCTGATGACAAAAAATGACATCATTCAGTAAATCAGTGCTTTCATCAAGTGATCGCCACTCAGAAGTGTGTGTGTGCGTGTGCGTGTGTGTGCGTGTGCGTGTGCGTGCGTGCGTTCACAGTGTTTAGTGCATTGTCTGTGGAAATAGCATAGGCCTGATTTAGTTGGGCGCCGGACAGTGTTGTGCATTGAACATAGCCGATTTGCAAGCTTTTATACCAGCTATTTTCGGTAAACACCCATGCTTATCTAATATACAGTAGCTCTGGCCATTGGTTGTAGTCATTGATGATCGATTTCATGACACAGGTGCCTCTCTGCTCCCTTTTCTCACCACACTCTGTACTCGCTCTCTTTATTTCTTCACTCTCTCCCTTTCTGTCACTGCTTGCTGCAGCTGGGCCTGGTTCAGCCTGCTTTTGGCTTTATCTGTGTTCAATGGCTGTGGATTGGGTTCAGCACGCTAGTTCCTGCCTGCCTGCCACTTGTGAGCCAGCCAACCAGGCGCTATGTGTGTACCATATGAGCTTTTTGTTAAGTATGCATTGGGCTGGACAACAGTGTCTAACTAACCATAATTATAGGAAGTACACAGAAACCGGGGGTGCCGTTAGGTATAGGCTGCTGGACACTGTGGACAGTCAAGATGTCGCCGTGTATGTTCTGTACTTCACCTCATAAAATGGAGATTAAACTTGGAACAATGTTATGTGTGGATAATAATCATTTATAAAACACCTATCATATAAAGTTTTAAGTGATTTACATAAAACATAAGACATAAATCAAATTAGAAGACATAAAAGATCAAGCAAATCAAGCAATAACATTTCTAAATGTTAAATTATGGAAAGTTAAATTTGGGGAATGGAACAGGGTGGGTTGGGGAGGGGCTGGAGAGAGAAGGGAAGGGATGGAAGATGGACAATGGACAGGGATGGACAAGTACACTGCGCTCGCACACGCACGCACACACACACACACACACACACACACACCCCCCAATCTTCGGTTCATGTTCTTCTGACAAAATAAAGGTCATTTATCAACCTTTTCTTCTTGTGTCTGATAAGCTTTAGAATGTTCTCCCTCCCCCTCTCTCTCCCTGTCTGTTAGACAGACAATCTGTCTGACATCAGGATAAAGGCAGTATCGTTTGGACGTTAACGGCTCCCAAAGTTAGTGGGAGGGGCCTATTTTACACACAATGGCGCAAATGACAAACGGAATGTCCAATCCACCCCAAATTTGTATCACATGTCGAGGGTGGTTTAATCAACAGAGAGCTAAAAGGAATTCCATTCTCATCCATAGGGGGGCACGGAAAATGCTGTTGCAAAAACACATCATCACAGGGGTGACTTGACATTGTCAGTGGCCTATATGTCCGAAGGCGTCTGTGCCATCCAGCCAACCACGCTTTGCAATTTCCCCAGAATTGCACCTTTCCACAAAGATGGTGAAAGAAAACATTCTTTGTTCTGTACTTATACATACAATTGTATGGTACAAAACACTGAAGTCCTTAAACCAGAAACCTAACCGCATGTGGATGCCACGGGTGATTCTTAACCCACCATGGGTTAGTTTCAGCCTGCAGCACACTGGTAATTTTTTATCCTCAGCACGGATTACTTTGAACCCGCACATGTCGGGAGCCAAGGGTGTTTTTTAACCCAATCCGTGCTTTCCTCAATATCTCTCGTGGAAAGTTATTAAGGTCATCTGGGCCATCCATGAGAAACACGAGATTTGATTTTTTTTTTTGCCTCGGTTATGTAGCTTCCTCGGCTAGCATCCATAGGCCTCTCATTGTAGAAAAAGCGTTACATGATAATCCGCGGTACACATGCATTCACACAGGGTTATTTTATGCTCAGAATGGCATAAAATGCCTATTAAAACATGAATCCAAGCCTCGCTGATCATCATCGCTGCTATAGGGGTGATGTTCCGTCCTTTCCCTATAGGCTTACCCTATAGATTTTGCGGATGTTGCTGACACTGGCGCCACACTCTGGCCTAGAGGGCTGGGCAGTATTGTGTTAACCAACAGCACAGGTTACTTTTAATCCACAGCGCATGTCGGGAGCGACGGTGTTGTCAGACTAAGGACTGTTGGTATGCCTAACCAATGTATGCACCCGACGGGCAAGGGCCTCTGACACGAGACTGATTACACCTCAAAATACATACATCAATAATATGATCTATTAAATCGCATTACCCACAATGTACACCGAACAGATTGTATACGTTTTATAATTGTACTAACATACGTACTCTATTACACATACAGATTGGACAAAATTAAATTGTATTAATATATTTTTTAAATCACACCTGTGTGAAGTGAGGGGCGCTCTTTCTTCATACATCATCACAAGTCACAACGGCCAATCACAATTTGCGCCCTTACTTTTATCTTCAATATGTACTTTTCTCAGCCAATCAAATCATCACTGTGGGGTGATCAGCCAATCACAAGCCAATGTTTGTGTTCACACAAACCCGGAAAGCTGGGAGACTTCATATTTGGGGTTGTTGAGATAATATCAAGTTTCAATTTGCTAGTGACCCATTGATTGGGTCACAGAACCAAAACAAGGGGTTGGACCCGGGTTGTCTACACCAAATCTAAAATAGCCGATATACACGCAACATGTTGCAAGCTTGTAGATCTGCTATGTTTGGCTATAATGCCCCCCCAGAATATGGACGCTGTGCTTCAAGTGTTGAAATGAGGTTAGGCCGGGGCGTTGCCCTCGGAGCCTAGCTGTATCTGAACATGCGGCAAGTCTTGGATCTTCTCCCTCAGCCTCAGCTCCATCTCCTCCTGGCCTGAAGGAGCACTGCTGCGGTCCACGAGATGCTGCAGGAGCCCCGCGCCGAAGGCGTCTCCCTCCACGTTGACCATGGTCATGACGCGGTCGACGATCCAGTCGACGGCCAAGATGAGAGTGACGTCCTCGGTAGGCAGCCCTACGGCCTCCAGGATCATGGCCAGGGTCAGCACGTGCCCGGCGGGGATGCCTGCTGCGCCCACGCTGGAGGCCGTCGCCATCACCAGGACGGTGAGCACCTGGGCCGAGCCGAGGGACACGCCGTTGAGCTGGGCAATGAACATGGTGGCTATGCACTGGACCAGGGCTGCTCCGTCCATGTTGACGGTGGCGCCGATGGGCAGCACGAAGCGGCTGACGGGCTTGGACACGCCGTTCTGCTCCTCCACGCACTTCATCATGGTGGGCAGCGTGGCAGAGCTGGAGGCCGTCCCGAAGGCGGTGGCCAGCGCGGTCACTGTCCCCCACAGGAAGGCGTAGGGGTTCTTCCGGGTGAAGACCAAGTAGATGCCGGGCACTACCAGGAGGCCATGGATGGCCAGGCCGAGTACACAGCAGCCGACATACTTCCCCATGCTGACGAACAGGGTGCCAACATCGCCCATCTCTAGAATCTTACCTGCGATGAGGAACGCGATGCCGACGGGAGAGTACCACATGATCCAGGACACCAGGTGCATGGTGGCCTCGTTGAACTGACCGAAGAACTCGATGAGAATCCGTCCCTTCTCTCCGAGGTTCCTCAACACCACGCCAAACGCCATGGCAAACACCAGGAGACCCAGGATGTTGGTGCTGTCCTGCTCCGTTCCGAAAGGCACCTTGTCGGTAGTGGTGACTCCGTCCGTGCCGTTAGTGGCGATCAGTCTGTAGCTGGTGGCGTATGACTGGAAGGCAGCGGACACCAGGTTGGAGGGAAAGATGTTTCTGAGCAGGTCTAAGAATGAGTCCACCACTTCTCTGGCCTGCGGAAAGCCCTCGTCCAACGGGGGAGGCCTGACACCACCGGCGGTGACTGACCCGGGGCGGACAGCGGAGGCCAACGACAGGCCGATGACGGAGGCGATCACAGTGGTGGCCAGGAAGTAGAGCATGGCCCAGCCGCCCAGCTTGCCCAGGGCCTTGGGGTCGATGCTGGCCGCTCCGCTCACCAGGCTGCACACCACCAGTGGGATGATGATCAGCTTCAGCATGCGGATGAGGAGCTCTCCCGGGAAGCCCACGTAGACGACCTGGGCGTGGGTCAGCTGCATGTGGCGCGCGCCCATGCCGATGCAGACCCCCGCCGTCACCCCCGCTACGGTCAGGATCACCAGCAGGTTGGCCAGCACTGTCCTCCGGAAGCGTTGTGCCAGCGACGCCGGTCGGTCATGGCGCACCGCGTCACTGTTGGATCCGATACCTTCCTCCATGGTGATCTTATCAGCCGTCTCAGATCACCGGGTTGTCATGAACGAATAATTTCTACACAAAAATCAAGGTAATAAATTGTAACAATGTGGCCTCTGTATTTATTCATTATTGTGCCCAAAAAGGTTACATGATGATGTCATATTGACATCGTACTAATGAGTGAGTAATTTGTTATGATTTGCTCGATCCAATTTTCTGCCTTTTTTGGCCACGTCAAGAAATCGCATTTCCATTTCCATGCAAATAGAGTCTGACTATGGTCTGACAGCTACGTTGCACTGCCAATCCGACCGATATGTTGGATTGATACCATAGTATCGGGAGCTTTGTACCCGTCTGTGACCCTTTTATGGAGATCTCCGTATCTGTCTGCCTCATTTTTGAGGGCCCTCCTATATACAGGTTTAATGTTAGTTTTTAGTTCAATGTTTGTTATAAAAATGCCATTGACAATGAAGGGAACATTTACGTCATATTGTCCTTCATTACGTCATATTGTCTCTTTATTGTTAATGGCATTTAATGTTTGTGTTGGCACCATTTGTTTTATATCACCATTACATCACCTAATCAACATGAGTTAGACTTTAATATATTAGCGCCCCTCACTTCACACAGGTGTGATTTTATAATACTAGAGAGGTGCCTGTGGGGCCTCTTTGGCGGTGCTCGTTGGGCACTGGCCTACTTGGAATGATGCAAGTTGGAAATGCATGGCCCACCCAGATATGTCAGTGTCAGCCATGCCCAAATATGGAGTGTTGGGATGTCAGAACAGGCCAGCTTGTGGAGTTCTGTGTCAGGCATGCCCAAATATGGAGTTTTGTTGAGGTAAGAGGGCAACCGCGGATCCGAACGACTCGACACCGGGCACTGCACCCCATGCGGTGGTGTGGAATGCGTGTGTTGAATTTGAAGCCGGTGGGGCTAACGGTTCTCGAGTTACGTGGATTACACACAGACATTGTTGTGTGCAGGCGCCCTACACCCCGTCTTTCTTTTATCATTTACTTTTTAAGAGCCTGCCCAGGGACTACAGATGAAATTTAGCTTTGGCTAACTCTGGCCCATTTACATTGATGTGAAAACTGACATGTTGATTAATGAGCGTTGTCCCTGTCAAATAAATAAACATACATACAGAGAATTGGTGCATTTATAGATAGATCAAATGATAAAAAGGA
This sequence comes from Protomyctophum parallelum, assembly GCF_964188405.1. Lineage (NCBI taxonomy): Eukaryota > Metazoa > Chordata > Actinopteri > Myctophiformes > Myctophidae > Protomyctophum > Protomyctophum parallelum. The sequence continues at coordinate 26,496,886 of NC_139701.1, read as the reverse complement.
CAATATCAGTCACCAGAACCAACCCTAACCCTGAAGCTTATTACAAGCACCTTATTACAATTTGTTTCCTGCACCTCTTAGTCAGTCGCTCCACTGTGTGTGTGTGTGTGTGTGTGTGTGTGTGAAGCTGACTGGTGGATTAGCTCCCTCAGATGGCAGAAGGAGAGGGATCTGCTCTGACAGTGTGGTGGTTAGCCCATCTGTCTATAATTAGCTTTGTGTGCGTGTGTACAGTATGTGCCCAAATGTGTGTGTGTGTGTGTGTGTGTGTGTGTGTGTGTGTGTGTGTGTGTGTGTGTGTGTGTGTGTGTGTGTGTGCATGCAGGCATGTGTGTGAGTGTGTGTGTGTGTGTGTGTGTGTGTGTGTATGTTGCTGCTACCTGCCACCAGGTGGTCTACTCTACATGAATGTACAGAGCCGAGCGATATTTGGGCCTGGTGCTGCAGAGCAGCTTGGACTTTTGCCTGCCCAGTTAACTCTTCACAAACTAATGCCAAAAATATCAGATCTACAAGCCTATAAAGCATCACATTGTGACATGTGAGCTTGTAATTCTGCTATTATCAGCAGAGGATATTGCGATAAATTAGGCTTAATAGCCATGGAGAGCCAGCGAGATTCGCGCCCAATGACCAATTTCCGGCAACTCCGCCTCCTCGTGCGCCGATTTCGTCCCATATGTTGTGACGCCATCGGTTCCGTCACTGTTCTGGCCACGTGAACCGGTCTGTCAACGAGTCCCAGTTCTGTCACGATGTGTCAACGCTATCCTGGTTCCACTTTGCCCACCAACATGAATAAAAAATAAACGCCTCACCGGAATGAATTGATGAGCCCTGAGCCTATGCGTTATAACTCACTCTGTGCTTGCATTTTGGCATTCAACTGTATTCCAGAAATACATTATCCATATCAAAAGAAATCGCATGAATCGCATGATATTATAGTCTATAAACATCTATCAAACACTGCAGGTCTCACGTCTCGCCTGCAGGTGTTTCCACGCCAACCAATGTACCCATAATCAATCAAGTTACCCGACCACCGGACAAACGCATATACTGGAAAATAACCAACATCAGGGCTTTACATTTAAAGGATGTGGCATTGTAAATTAATTAGGCCTACTTAAACCATGATGCTTATAGTTTAACATGACTGCCATGTCATGGGCAGTGCACACTGGAGAATGCAGGAGCATTAATTAACTAAGTAATTTTATTTGTAGAGCACCATTCGCAGACAATCACAGTCACAAAGTGCTTTAACAACAATAAAAGTAAAACAAGTGGATAATAGTCAATACAGAGTCAATACAATTAAAACAAGTCAATAATGAAGTAAGACTAAATAGAAATAAAAGAAAACAATTAGCATTAACCAAGCCGGTGAAAATGAACAGGGAGGTCAAATAGGGCTATGAAAAGGCCTGTTTAAAAAGTAGAGTTTTTAACAGTCCTTTAAAAATGTCCACAGAGGCCACAGTTCTTAGGTGGCAAATTCCATAGCCTAGCAGCAGCGCACTAGAGATTCTATGGTAGAATTGATTAACGCAATTGACAGCCTATGTTAGGTTAGCTAACATAGGCTGGTGGACTAGTGACTGGGCACCATTCTGTTCTGTTCTGTTCTGTTCCGTTCCGTTCCGTTCCGTTCCGTTCCGTTCCGTTCACATCTCCAATGTATGCCTGATGCCATACGCTATTGACTCTCTCTCTCTGTGTGTGTGTGTACGAAAACAGCATATTGGACATTACTGTACTGTATATAGATTTCGACTTATGTGATAGGCTATAAAATTACACCCTGGCCATCACCCTGGCCCGTGGTATATGCCTATGGACACTGCAGCTCTGGATTTTGTGTTACTTTATATTTTACACGCTACCTGAAAATCTAATGTGGGAGTTTACAAATTTTTGGGATTGTGTTGCACGGTTGCACCTATTGCAAAAATACTTCAAAATAAAACGTGATATTACTGTTTTTCAAATTTGTTAAGAATAAACACAAGACATTTTCAAAAATGAGAATAGTGTTTTTTTTTAATGCTCAACTGATTACGATTATAGTTCAGGGTGGCACATTTCTCAATACTACAGCTATCAGTGAGGTTGTGCTGTACACAACTACAAATTATGGGAATCTACATTTTCATACAGTACGTTCTGGCAACTTAATGGAAAACACCAAATACTATATATCCTGTATTTCAAATCATCACGTCCCTATGGGAATAGAAACAAAAAGAGGGTATTTTCATCTTGCTTTTTTTCTGTTCATTGGCCGTCATTCTGACAGTCACTCCGCACAACTCCTTCTAAATCCACCACTATATTTAGAATGGCCGTCATGTGATCAACCTATACCTCCGCCAGTCATTTTACAGAGATCTATGAAGGTTGGAGCCAGGGGAGATGGCTCCCATTGGACTAATTATAATTCCACTGATCATCTGGATCTATCTGTATGGACAGAATATAATGTATCAGATATGGATGGCTGGAGCAACCCCATCCGGCTGTCTATCTGTCCCCAGCGGCTTTTCCCTGCAGGCGGTGCTCTGACGATCAGAGCCCTGCCAAAGCGGGGAGAAGAGGCAAAGCCGTGTTTTACATACTACTGTGACAGCTATATACACTAACAGCTGCCACATAGTTATAACAATTAGCATTTGTTTCAAAATTCCTGTAAATTCTCTTCTGCATAAGTTCGGCATACAATTAATATTCTTATTTTTTGCATTCATTCATTCATTCAAGGAAAGATGAAATTGGGTGAATGCAGAGGGTGTGATATCACAGGAATGTTTACTTTCATCCTACCAGCCAGTGATACGGTCCCCAAATTTAGCTACAGTTTCTTTTAACTTTATCTTTCAGAACTAAGACCATAGGCCTCATATTTGGCAAATCAATTAGTCGAGGCCGCAAATCGACGTGTCTATGCATTCCTTTAAGCAACACAACTTCTGCAGCTGCATCTATATGTTTAGAATTTGCATCAAAGCCCAATAATAAAACAAATATACTTTATTTTGTAAACAACAACAACACTGAAAGAGCAGTGCTATCGGCTATGCTATCGGATGTGCCCCAGCTCTCTGCCCCAAACTCACTGTTTGCAGCCTGCAGTGTTCGTCAGTGGTAAGCTCCCAGCCCACTTTTCCCTATTTGGAAACAAAAAGACGAGTCCCGTAATTAACTGATACGGGACGCACGTTGTTCCATATTTTAAGGTCGAGTCGGGCCGGGGAATATGACGGCGTGATTTATTTGACAACTGTCCTGCTCTCAGTCCTCCCAACGAGAGAGCGTCAGAGCGAACCTGTCTGCATGGTCTGTGCCTGTGAGCATGCAGTGTTGTCAGATTGTGTGAGAGAAATAAGCAACCAGGTACATGTAAACAAGCCCAAAAGAAGCCTGACTAGGCTATTTGAAAATAGCTGATCTGCAAGCTCACAGCACGTCACATTGGCGTTGTGAGCTTGTAGATCTGCTATTTTCAAAACGATCATTGGAAAAAAAAATGTCAAAATGTGGAATATTCTTTGAAACATTAACAACAACACTAATCTTGTATGGGGGTTCCTGTGACAAATACATTAATCTGGGGGTTCTTGCCATGAAAATGTGTGAGAATCACTTCAAACGACATTAGGAAACACTGGTTTAAACGAATTAGGAAACAAGCTCAAATAAACAACTATACACTTTAGGAATAAGCCCAAAAAAACGCAATCTGCAACTACCAATATTTACACGCAATTTTACAGAAAAAGAAGTCCAAAGTCGCTTATTATAAGCTACCATGGAAACACTGCCTGTGAGTGTGACCAAGTGAGCTGTGAACCCGGGGTCTGGGAAGGGCTCAGCTTCAACCCATTGGCTCATGACACAAGCAGTCAAGCACACGACCAATGGGACAACGCATTCAGTGTTGCTAAGATACCACCCACCCACCCAACACCCTGGGATGATGGGATCTATTCTCAAACCACAACAAGCAGGTCGAGCGGTGCTGACAGTTAGCAGTTCTAACAGTAGCAGCACTGTGTGAGGAGTTTCACACACAGACACTCGTACCTCTCCCATTTGGGATTGCTCTAACGTTTTAGAGCAAGCCATTACAAAATAATAACTTTTAAAAAAGACGACTTTTTCTACTTTTTTGAGTCGTGGTGATCATGAGTCGAAAATTGAGTCGACTTTCGATTTTTGTTCCCACATCCCTTGTTTTTGCATAGTATTTGTCTGTCATTAAATGTTTTGATGAATTGAGTACAAAGGACCCAAATGGAAACAAGCCATAGTGCTCCCTTGGGTGATTACTCATAATATTATTAGCATACCTTACCTTGTATTGAACTGTACTTTCCTGTGCTTATTTTTGCAAACTGATGAAGTATTCACTCATCAATCAATCAATCAATCAATCAATCAATCAGTAAATCGAACTCTTTATCTGCATCTAGGTGGCAGCAGAGGGTAGATAAGCCTTGCTGGGGCTATCTCCCCATATTTGGGTACTTTAATTTCCGGTTTCGCGGCTTGGAGACCACCATTGTGAGTAGCGGCTAAGCAGTAGCAGTAGCTCACCATGTTTATCTTTGGAAATCACATCCGAATCTCGGATGGATGATGATCACCACGGACAGCGCCGCATTTTTCTAAGAATTGGACCCTATGGGATGCGTGCGCACATATCCTGGTGCTGGTGCTAAGCAACAGGGTTGGGAAGGTTACTTTTAAAAAGTAATCCCCTACAGTTACAAGTACTTGCTAAAAATTGTAGTCAGTAACATAATCCGAGTACCACAATGAAAAAAGTAGGTGTGTTAATTTCAGTTATACTTTTGTATTACTTTTAAGCAAAACTCTATTTAATTAGATAAAAACAAGTTTTACCATTGATATTAAAGCAGTGGTTCACCTCAAGTACACCTCAGAAAATAGTAGGCCTACCACCATTATGATTCATGTTAAAATACAGTCCTATTCAGCTAGGCACAGTTTGCACAAAAGGCATGATTAATTCCTAATCATTATAATAATAATTCCTAATCATTATAATAAATATACACATATAAAGAATATATATGTATTCAGTCAAAGGCATGCTGTACAAATTGGTAGGCCTATTGAAAAAGATAAAGAAAAAATGGCACTTTAAGTTCTCACACATGACAGAGTGCAGACAGAAACAGACAGACAGGCAGAGCTGGCAGACAGACAGAGACATGCACGCACACACATGCTTGCTAGCGCAATTGTTATATGTGCGATTGAGTGGACGATTTTGACTTTGCAATGTGTGACCCACAGCTGTGATTAATCGCGGACCGATTCAGTTTGCATTTAGAAATCAACTCTTTTGTCGTTTGAAGTAATCTTGATACCACCACCACTCTGGTCAACACAGAAGCCGTTGAGGGTTGATTTCACCCTGCTGTGTGTTAATTATATCCATAGAGTTATGGTTATGTCGGCATCTATCGAGCAATGCATATGGTGTGCCATTTGAATGTATCTATCGGTATCTATTGTATCGTTCCACTCCCCGTCCGTTAGAATCTCACTACCCATGGTCACCCTTGTCCCCGCGTCTACAGAGCGCTCCAGCGGCTCCTACACCTACACCTCCTCTTGTCCCCGGTTACAGATCACTGTCAGGAGTGTCCGCTGGCTACAGATCACGCTATAAAATGTAATATAATGTAATTATATAATATGGGGAATGGAGAGTTAGATTCTGACGGCGGGGAAAACCGTTGGTGCTGCTGGTACCGACGCTGCTCGTGTGCCCACACTGTGCAGTGCTATGGGCAGCAGCAGGGACACACAGCACAGCCCCTGATCATGTGCCATGCGTACTTGAGTGATTATTTTATTATAGGTGTTTTAACTTATTTGTAGGCCTAAAATTGATGAGTGGAAGGGGAGAATGTAACCAAGCCTGTAATCCCTGTTACTATACCCCTGTTACTTTAATACAGATTACAAATTTTCAAATGTACTGTAAGACGTTACAGTTACAGGTTTTTTTTTATTCTGATTACGTAGCGGCGTTACATAATAATCAGTTACTTCCCAACCCTGGTAAGCAAGGCGTTGCCTAACAACCGATCCAGTGTTAAAAGTAGATTTTCGGCAAAACCGTTTCATATTTGATATAAAGCTTTATGTATGAGATATTTCGTACTTGGCATACAAATAATTAAAATAAGTTGAAGATTAAGTTGGCTTGAAGTCTAGACCGTCTAGCTTTTAATTTGACAACATATATATCTGCAGCCCGCCTACACGACTGCAGATGGAATTATCATCTATGTGATGTTGTTTGATGCCAAATGCACCGAATAATCAAACAGTTTAACCTAACACTGAAAAGAGCTTATTGTTGTTTGGCATAAACCGAACACTCCCCATATTTAAACCGACTTCAAACTTTCTGCGCACAACACAAACGTGTCCAGGACTACATTTTTTGGCATGTCTCACACATAACTCCATAGATGGGCAAAAGAGGGACACAGACAGACAGATAGGCCTACAGAAATCTCCATTTATTGCCATAAAGGGGACAAAGACAGAGTGGTGCACGGGTATTGCGTAACTATCTCATGATTAGATTTGATTCCCATTTTGGGGTCACGATTCAAAATGATTCTCATTTAAAAATGATTCCCAAACAGTTGTATCTATTTTAATATTGTTGTCATCGAGACTTTAACAACCAAGTGTAGCCTAGTTATTTCCAACAGCTCAAACAAAAAAATATATAGGTAATGCCAGAGAGGGTCACTTGAAAATAAAATAAACATAGACCCATGCACGCACGCACACACACACGCACGCACACACTATATATACACAGCTACTGAACTTTTGGCTTTTTTCCATTTTTTCCATTTCTTGAAAAGTAACAGTTTTGGACATAGAAGGTTTGCACAGGACAATGATGGTATGCTTTCTTCCTGCAGGTAATCTTGGACGAGTCGACTACATTAGTGAGTTTGAGTTTGACCTCTTTATCCGCCCTGATACCTGCAACCCTCGCTTCAGAGTCTGGTTCAACTTCACTGTGGAGAATGTCCGTGAGACACAGGTAAGCGGCTTAATTTCTTTTATTCTGTTAATTTTGCTTTGTCCAGTTGAAAATTACATGGTGTTCGTCTGGTCCAGTTTTACAATATTATCGATGATATCCACTATTTTATACAGTATACTGTATGTGTGCTGTTCCCTACAGTACTGGATGTCCTTTCACAGCCAAAAACACAACCAACTGTTACCTAATGCCTTCCAGTAGACAGCTCACCATGAATTTGCACCCACAAAACCCAATTTTGAAAGATACACATGGCAATTTGTTTTCCCTTACAAACTGGACCCGTTGTTTATTTCATACCTCACTTCTTGTCATATCATCTGAGCTAATTTCTGCCAGCTCTGAGCATAGGGATTGGCTGAGTAAGGTGGTCACATGCCACAGAGATACAGTGCATGGGAACAGTGGGCGTGGTAATGAAGAGATGGGCTTTATTGAGTTTTTACCCACCCTGATTGGTTCTCTGCCATTTCTGTCAGCGCTGTCATGTAACTCCCCAGCAGAAGAGGGTAAAACTGCCTGCCTGCCTGCGTGCGTGCGTGCGTGCGTGCGTGCGTGCGTGCGTGCGTGCGTGCGTGCGTGTGTGCGTGCGTGCGTGTGTGCGTGTGTGTGTGTCTGCGTGTGTGTGTGCGCCTGGCAGCAGTAGAGATCAGATCACAAAGACATAAGAGACTAATATAAAATGAAGGGGAAAGAGAGTAGTAGAGAGAGACAGACATGAACAGTGAGCGGAAGAGAGATACAAGAAAGGAGAGAGAGGAGAGAGAGAGCAACGGAGACAAGCAGAACAAGGGAGGGATGCTGTAGCTGCTGTCTCCTGCAGTGAGCCCAGCCCCAGTAGCTATGAGGCCTATCGGCCCATCTCCCTGCAATGCTGTAGTCAGCACTAATCACATTTTATGGCTCTGAGATGAATGGGAGGCCTCGGCTTGGAGCCGGATCGATCCCACAGCCAGATATACCTGCACAGGCAGCCTGCTGCCTGGGCCAACAGGATATTTGCTGTTGTGGTAAAACGATAGAGAGACAGTGGGAGAGGGGGTAAGATAATATAGGCATATTTAAAGATAAGTACGCTAGTACTGACAGACGCTCATGTGCATGTACACAAAAAGCAAGCATGATAAGTGCAGCGGCACACAGACGGGGCAGGGCCTACAGCCAGGTGACAGAAAACAGGTGGAAGACCATTTTCACTGCACACTTCTGAGTTCTCTGTATATAGACCATCTCACTGGCTCCTTTCTTAGAAATCTATTTCTTATCTGTCCAATTTCCTTTTCCAAAGAAGCCTTGTGTGAATTTAATCTACTCCAGTAGAGGGAGGTCTGGATATCTGCCGCCTTGCATTTTGCTAAGACTTGGGCTGTAAAGGTGTGTGTGTGTGTGTGTGTGTGTGTGTGTGTGTGTGTGTGTGTGTGTGTGTGTGTGTGTGTGTGTGTGTGTGTGTGTGTGTGTGTGTGTGTGTGTGTGTGTGTGTGTGTGTGTGTGTGTGTGTGTGTGCGTGTGCGCGCGCCATGCACACACATATTAGCATGAGCGCACCGGTGCGTCTCTACACCTTTGACTTCATTATGACTTGAAACGTGCCAAAACATAAAATAGGCAAATAAAATGGAGATAGAATAATGGTGTGAATAAATGCTGTAAACCAACTAAGTGCAGCTATGTGGGGAGAGGCTGCGCTATAGAGATATCAGTGGGTTCCAGGGGAGAACTGGGCTGTTGGAGTGTTTCATCCAGCTAAGCCTTGCTAACTCTCAGCCCGAGCCAGGGGAATGGCGAACAGTAAAAGCCCGTGATATTGGAAGTGAGATGGCCATTTTGAAGGAATGTAAGCTGGTGAAACAGATTTGGTCTGCCTCAATCAGCTTAGCAGCTTTGTGGAAATTGGCTGCACCGTAGCGCCAGTTATGATGGATGGCTGGATGGATGGATGTCTCTTTTTTTTTTTTCTGTTTTAAAAAGAAAAACACTCACTCACTCACTCACTCACTCACTCACTCACTCACTCACTCACTCACTCACCTCTAAGTCCATCAGTCTCCTGGTGTGGTGAGACTGTCGCTGGTTAATTGGGTCACTGTGACCGGGTCCTTGTGACGATATTTGACGCTGCATGACGTCCATGCAGTGCTGAGTACAGTATATATATTTTTTCTCCTTGTGGTCTGCTCTAGGCTATAAGAAAAGTGATTTCTGAACAAAATGGCTGTGTCATTTGAAATTCGTCCATTCCTGTGAGTTAAGCTTGATATAGGCTATAGGTGAGCGTTTTATGATGAAATTCTGATAGGGCCATGAGTCAAAGCCAATTCTGCTTTTTTCTGCCACTTTTCACTTTATTTTCAGTTTTAATTCACTTCAAAGTGAGTGAAGTTAAAAGCCACTGATGGGGAAATTGTTCCGCTCTTATGTGGAACTCTTGTGTGGAGGCGGGGACATTATGTTGATTCTCATAATTACATTAAGTAGTTATATAGTTATAGTTTCAACATATTATAAACGATTTATTAATACATGGGAACTGTTCACTGAACAATATATTGAGAATTTGTCCGGATTTTACCATTGCCTGCCGTGCGGCGTGTTATCATACAGTTTTCAAAGTATTTATTTTGGTGTAGCCTACTACTACGGAGGTTAAAGAAGGTCCAGGCATCACACCAACTGTTTGTGATTGACTTGACTCACCTTTATTGAATTCAGTTTGTGTGTTTCATTATGTAAACAAGGCTACTGTAACATAGTTGTAATGTTGTCATTACTATTGTTGTTACTGTTATACTTGTTGTCCATCTTGTGTCTCTCTCCCTCTCTCTCTCCAATTCCCCCTGGCATGGTCAAGGCGAATGGCCACTCACCCTAGACCTAGCATTGTTCTGCTTGAGTTTCTTCACAGTTTTCCCTTGCCTCTATCGCCAAATGCTTTCTCAGGGGGGAATTGTCAGGTCACTGCTCTATACTGTATGTAACATGTATTGAGACAACTTTTGATTTGTCACTATAATAAAATTGATTTGAATTGAACTGTGAATGACGTCAAAATCAAGCATTCAAGTACTCACGCCCATCCTCAGTAATCACTGGCCGAGTTGATATGTCATTCGACTGTGCCATGTGGGGGTAGAGCTCGGCGTCAGAGCGCGTGAAGGGCACGGCTGTGAGCTATTATCATAGGAGCCTTCGGGGAGCCATTCTTAGAAGACAGGCAGTAAAACCTCGCGCCTCGTGCCTTCAACTCCTCGCCGCTGCTGCAGTGGGTGATTTGCAAGCTTCACTTGTCCAGGAAAAGCTCAGTGCAGGGCAGTTACTCTCCATAATAGGGATGGAGAACAAACCCAACTGGAATGGTGGTGCTGTGTGGTGGCGCCTCCATTCCCCCAAAGGCCTATCATCACTTTAACTTTTTTTCAGACCAAGCTCACCCATTGAAATTCATCAGCCATAATGCTGTGTAATCTGTCGAGTAGGATAGGTTGAATGGCACATTAAGTTGAACATTAAAGAAGAGGATGTTAAAACTCTGTCTGGGAAGTATTATGGCTTGGTGTGTCGTGTGACGCTAATCCAACCGATCCCACTTTATGTTCTGCAGCCAGTAGTTGGCACAGAATGTGACTAGACTAAGACTGGGCCTTTCAAAAATGAGAGCAATATCCAGTAGTGACACGAATATCACATGCTGCAGTGTCTAAATGAGTTTAAAAGGAATAGAAACATCCTCCAGCTTCTACTCTGACATTATTCAAATAATAAGAAGATGGAAATATGTTGATGTCTTGTTTTAAATGTATAGAGGGAAGTGAAGTAAAGAAGAGGGAGAGAGAGGGAAAGGGAGAGGGGGGGGGGAAGAGAGAGAGAAAGAGAGAGAGCGAGAGAGATAGAGATAGAGAGGGGGGGGGGGGGGGGGTGAGAGAGAGACTGCTGTTTGAAGTCCCTGACTTGTCCAAGAGGTTGGAGGAGGGAACTGTGTGTGTGAGGTATTTACGCGAAATGACTTGTTGTTCATGTTGGCTTTATATTTCACCTTCCCTCCCCATCTTAAATAGAGAGCAGGCTTAGCTGCAGTTGTGGGAAGTCAGCTGCCCTGTGCAGTGCTGTGCAGTGCTGTGCTACACTGCGTGCACAGCGTAGTGTCACTCCTCCTGGACCGCACCTCGTTGCTGCATAATGCACGTTCTTATCTGGCTGCAGGGAAGGCTGTTCCGTCTGTCAGCCCTGGACAATGTCTGGCTGTGTCTGGACCCGTGTCTGGACCCATGTCTGTCTGGAACCTCCATGTTTAACCTCAAGCCCTGCTCCTCCTCCACCTCCCCCTTTCTGCACTGTCATATTGTCCGCCCCCTCCGTGACACACCGTGTCAATTCTTTTTCTGATGAGAGCCCCGAGGTGTACAAGAATCCCTCCCCTCAGCACCGTGCCACGCCCCGCCCCCTGCCCGCCCCCTTCCCTTCCTGTTGCTCTCCTCCCCTCCAATGCTGCGCATTAGTTTCTCTTTCCCTCCTCCATGTGTTAGTGTCCTTCAGCAGTGAGGGGGGAAGACAGGACAGGCAGGTCTCTGGTGGTGAGTGCCAGTGTGGATGAGTGTGAGGCTAATCATGGCTGGCGTAGTAGTTCAGCATAACATGCCCTGGTGTGGTGAGGCTGGTGGTTGGTATAGGTGCAGTGTGGGTATACTGATTCTGCTAAGCTCTGGGAGGGCTTACTGGGTAGTCTGTTTACTTGGCTCCAAGATTTAGAGACTCATACTCGGCTATAGGAACTATATTATTCTCGGCTATAGGAACTTATATTTTGCGTGCGTGCGTGCGTGCGTGTACACATGCAGGTTCACACCTCAACAGGTTTTGTTTGTCTACGCACTCTGCATTGCTACATACAGTAGACTCACCCTGGCACCCAACAAGGCCTTGTTTTCATCTCTGGCTTTATTGCATATGGTACACGCTATATGTATATTACTGTATATCCTACTCATGTGATATTCTCTCCTTTTGGAAGTTGTTTTTTTCAGGCTTCTTCTCGGCAGCCTCCAAAGAAGAGTTGTGTAGTTCTGCCAAAGGGATTATTTGACTTCAAACGGAAGTTGCAAAAGCATTGTGTCTTTTTGAGTGGTGCAACCACTCCTACATCCAGCAATGTCCGTTTGTTTGTATACCTGTATGTATGTGTGAGCACGAGTGGTGTGCGCATGCGTGAAATTGGAACGAGAGAAGTATGTGACATGGCTGCCACCTGCTGGACGCAAATCCAACTTCTGACTGCCACGGTCTGTGAGGCTGCGCACGCAGCACAGAAACAGATGTTGTGGGCGTCCATCTTGTGCTAGCAAGCTAAAATATAGCCATCCTTGCTCTAGAAAGCACCAATGTTTCCATCTAGACCACCGGATAATCAGCAAAGACCTCCGAACATCGCGCTAATTGACCAAACCACGGAGAGCTCCGTAGATTAGGAGTTATTCAGCTTTTAGTTTGCCTGTATAATGGGAGGTGGACGGGACCGCTGTTGTGCAACCCGGTCTAGGTTCGCTAAAGAAGGAAAGGCCGAGCCAAAAATAAAAAAATTGTTCTCAGCGACGCGGATTGATATCCATAATAAAGCTAATCTGACGGAGCAGAGAGAGAGAGAGAGAGAGAGAGAGAGAGGATGGGGGAGAGAGGGGAGTTGCACCACTCGGTTCACACAGGTGTGATTTTTCAAAGACATTCAAGTTGTCAAACTGTGTCAGGGAGCATAGGGGTATCTGGTGACCTTGTTTCGTTAAAGTGGAATTAAGGCATCCTTCTTCATTGTCAAGGCCGATGCGCTGCAGATCACTCTATAATGACATGCACAAAAGGATATGACAACGGCACACAATGAATTTTCAAATGGTCCTTCCTGATAGCAAAATGACTTTCCCTGGGTTATCTCCGCTGACGGGCGTTTTTTTATCAGAATTAGCTGCTCTTTTTTATATACCATACGTATAGCTTGATTCACTTTAAAAAGTGGGAAAAGGCTTAAGGCTATGTTTTGAAATAAAGCAGACTGTTTCATTAATCTCATATTTCCCTTTATTTAAACGGAATGAGGCAGCTCTCAGCCTCCAATAAGGGCCTTTCTCGGCAGGGTCGACATATGCCCTTACTGGGCTGCACATTCAAGACACCTGTCTGGTGTCTGTCTTGTGTCTGTGTTTAATGGCCGCTCCAATGCATTACCAATGGAAGCCCATATGGTTTGACCAAACATTTTGTTTGATGGGGATGAGGGGGGCAGAACACATCCATCAAAGCTGTGTTCAGACACAAGTCCAGTGTCAGACACAAGGCAAGTGTCTTGAATGCAGCCCAGTAAGGGCATATGTCGACCCCGCCTGCTCACCTCCGCCCACCCCCTCTAGGTGCTGCAGCCATCTTGGATCCTAAACACAATATAAACAATGGGAGAGGGGTGGGGCCGAGAAAGGCCCTTATTGTGGGACTTGAATAAACACGTTTTTCAAACATGCTCTCCCTCTTCTACAGGTATCGATGCATCATGGTTACCTGACAGATGCAGTTAATGTCTGCATACAATGCTGCTTTCCCTTGCTTTATTTAATAAAAGAACAACGTTTCGGCAATACAAGGTCTTCATGACATTACAGGGGTATGGTGTGTACAGTACTTAGACCATACCCTTGCAACCTGATGAAGCCCTTAGGCAAACCGTTTGTTGTTTGAATAGATTAAGCGTGGGAGGCTGGGAAGGGGAGAGCATTATACAGTGTGTGGACATTCCCTTCTTTTACCTTTGGAGTTTTCTTTGGTCCAGCACTGTTTTTCAAGAACCGTGGAGAATCCTACCTCTTTTTTTTTCATAGATGCATTTGAATACATGGGATTTCGTTGCAGTAAAACATGAATTTGGGGTCTTTTAGTTTCCAGCGTAGGCTGGCGTTTGACCATGGGTAGATGAGGTTGGTGTGTGCCAGCATGAGCAGGCACGTGCACTTGCTCATCAGGCTATTGTGCATCAGACGGAGCCCAGCAGCAGAGCGGTGTGTGACATGCTGCCAACACCCAGCGCTATCTCCGCCTCTGGCCTTGATTCCAACACCATCACCAAATACGCGCACGCACGCACGCACGCACGCATGCAGACCTATTGCTATGATTATCCACCAATCCACCCAAACATTTACAAATCTACCAATCCCGTAGGACACCCGTTTTTTTTCTATACATTTAACCAAACCTATGCCATCCTGTTTAAAAAGTGTGCTCTGTGCATTTTGATACATTTTTGTAGTGTGGAAATGGCATGTGTCCAGTAAGCCTTTGTGGTCCTGGACAGCAGCGTAGCTCGGCACAGGCAGCAATAAATAGCTGTTGAGAAAATAGATGATGAGAGAAAAGAGGGAACGATGAGGGGGGGGGGGGGGGGGGGGGGGCTAGGGAGTAGAATAATGATTTTCTCATCTGACATTAAAACAACCATGTAAGAATTAAGTGGATCTAGAATGCGTATAGTAATTAACTGGTGGTAACGACTACAGCACATTTTGCTTATAATTGTTATACGCAAAATATTGTCACTGCTAATAGTAAATGAAGATGCACTATAGCACATTCACATAGTACACACACACACACACACACACCGTAAAATCATAATCTCAGAGAGTATAGCAAAGTGGTTAAGGCACATACCACATACTGTAGGCTCTGATTCGATTCCCAGGCCTGGCAAACATTTGCTGCATGTCACTTACAGGGGCATCAAAATGGATTTCCCCCTACAATGCTCAAATTAGGCACACCAGGGTTAATGTGGATGTGGTATTTCTTTAAATTCTCCCTCAGGTTGTACAGTGTGCGTTTTGCTGCTATGGTGGCGTTGTGCTGCTATGGTGGCGTTGTGCTGGTGGTGAGGAGGGGCCTTGTGCTGCTATGGTGGCGTTGTGCTGGTGGTGAGGAGGGGCCTTGTGGAGCCGTGGTGCATCTGCATGAAATGATGAGCCTGGTGTCAGGACATGGATCATCTTTTACACACAGTAATGAATACAGATTGCACACCGGATAGAGATGCTCTGCAATCTGCTCTGCCACAAATGAAACAACTGCCGTTCTAATCAAATAGTCTTTTCATGCCAGCGGAGCCCTCAACTTGGGCTAAATTCAATTCCAGATTCACAGATTTGCGGGCTGTTGGGGGGGGGGGGGGGGGGTGTTGGTCGGCTGTGCGAGGCAAGGGTGGTTATAAATGCTGTAATTAGACCATTGTTTAAAAGGAGTGTGTGTGTGTGTGTGTGTGTGTGTGTGTGTGTGTGTGTGTGTGTGTGTGTGTGTGTGTGTGTGTGTGTGTGTGTGTGTGTGTGTGTGTGTGTGTGTGTGTGTGTGTGTGTGTGTGTGTGTGTGAGAGCATACGTATTGTACATGTTGAGCTCACTAGTTAATGGTGGTGGTGTATAGGGGCTTGCTGTGTGTATGTGTGAGTATGTTGTTTGTGATTCAGGCTATATGGGGGATGGGGGGTGGTTCTGGCATGATATTGTCGTTAACCACTTGGTATTTAGATAGCATTTCGAGGAATGGGCCAAATCACACTGCACACACGCGCACACACACACACGCACACACACTCAAGCTACTGTAATTACACCAACTAGCGGCCTGGGAGAACATGTTGTCTAGTATTGTGTATTTAGGGAACAGCGAGGAGCTTTGAAGGAGAAGCGGCGGCGTCTCTCTGATGCTGCTTTTGTTTTGTGTTTGTGTGGTTTAATAATTTAATCAAGCCAAACGTCCTCCTTCTCCCTGTAAGTGTCTGTTGTGTGGAGGCTAATTACTCTATGCAGATTGTTCTCCTGATGCAGTAGATGGGACTCTAGATCCAGTGGGGGGGCTGTGCTGATGGCTGTAATTTCACAGTGTGCTGATAGGCTAAGCTGTCTCCCAACCGCTGTTTTATTGTTCTGGGAGAGCTGCTGACGAGCTACTATTCTATGCCCTGATTTGTACTTGGTTTGCAAAGCTGTGCCACCTGCCCAAAACAGCCGTGCGGCGCTCTGTGAGCTTGTAGATCGTCTGTTTTCGGTGTACGACACCGGTGCGCAATTAAGTATAAATCGACCCTTAATACACCACCATCTGACGGAGAAGACTGGTACACACTCGTGCAACGTCTCCCTTTATTCCACTCACCTTGGAGCGAGAGAGAGAGAGACATCTACAGTAGGCCTACTAACTCTGGAAAATCGTCAGTGTTATTCTAACTCGTATTGTATATTGTATTGTTATTGTAACTCATAGTAGAGTGTACAACTGTACACAAGTACATGCCACTTTGAAATCAACACTGTGCATTGGGTTGGTAAGGTATAGATTGAAAGTGTGCATGCATGTGTATGACAAATATCTGTTTCAATACAAACAAATAGTAACAGTACAACTTAGTTTGTGTATTTTTGTACTTTTATATTTCACAATTCCATCATGTATTTTTAGCCAGCTAGCAGTAAGTTTCTACGGTTTGCATTAACGTCGTCTGTCCGGTCTCAAACATTAACATCGTCTGTCCGTTCTCAAACATTAACGTCGTCTGTCCGGTCTCAAACAAGATATCTTGAAACATACCGGTTGGTTTGCTGTGCATCGTCATGCTCTTACTGTTTTGTAATATAATCTTTTTAATAGAGATTAAAATGCAAAATTCACCGATCCGCAAAACCGATCAAAAAAGCTAAAAGTTGCACAGTTTACATCCAAAATAATGTGTCACTTTCTCGGTTCTGCACCACTTACTGGAGAAGTATAGCACTCTCGGTTCTGCACCGCTACTGGAGAAGTATATCACTGTCGAAGGCAGCGCAACTAATCTCCCCCCACACACCCCAGGGAGGGGGGAGAGAGAGAGAGAGAGAGAGAGAGAAAAGAGAGAGAGCAAGAGAGAGCACGCATGTCTTCACCCCAGCGAGGGAGGGAGACAGAGAGAAAGGTAGAGAGCTCCAGTCCAGTCCTTACCTTTTTTCTCAAATTGACAGCAGCAGCAAAGTGAGCAAACTATAATCCAAATTGTTAGACAAGTAGCGTGCCCAGATACAACTTTCTTGGAAATGTGCATGTTGCCTGCAGTGGCAGCCAGCAGCGATGTAAGATGAGCCTGTGCATTTCACGGTTTTCACCCTGTATAACTTGAACGCATAGGCAATCAAGACCATTAATTAATGACAGCTGTGTAGGGGTGAGGATCGCGTGATGATTCTAATGTACAGGATTCTATAGGTCACCACTTTTGGTGTGACACACACACGGCTTCTGTTTCTGTTTACAATGCGTTGTCAACACGTGCTGAGTTGACAAAGATTGACAGATTTTGGAGAAGACTGATAGTTTATCCTTTAGTAATTACTAATTAGGCTGTGGAAGTATTCACACTACTTTTGGATTTATTGGGATTGGCAATTTGGGGAAAGGAGGAGGAGGTGATCAAGCTCCACAAGACCACAACTGGTAGGCTCAAGGCTGCATTTATTTTCCTGTTTTCTTCTCTCGAGGGTGCATGGGATGATGGGAGCCCCTCCAGCAGGCTAGGGAGCCCCGCTCAGGTTAGCGGAAAATGACCACGGGGCGCGGGTTGCCAGGTAAAGTAAAAGAAAATTATAATAATATTAAAAAAATAATCTATCTGTATCGGTATCGGCCGATTAATTAATAAAAAATCGGTGATCGGTATCGGCCCCCAAAAACGTGATCGGAGCATCTCTACTCTACCTGCATAAATGTAGAGTTCCACACTGACGTCATCAATATGATAGCCATGACATTATTGATGGTACATTCAACCCTGTGTTTAGCTGAAGACTTCAACCCCATCTAGAGTGAAGCCTAATGGAATAAATGATTAGCTTTCCATGCTGCTGGGACTAAATATGTTTCAGATACCCGAATCAACAGGCAGACTAGATTAGCATTTACAAATCTACTGTAACATGTTGCATAGACTACAGGGTATATACATGTCACCATGACGTGCAGTACTTATTGCTCAGATGCACTGTAAAGTACAGTACAGTATAAGTTTTAATGCTTCGGTGGACTGGACCGGGCAGACGATGAACAATTTCTTTCCCTGGTGACGGTGACTTTTAGCTTCTAAATTTCATCAGCCACATTAACATGTTTACAAACCTAGTTGCAAAAGTGGCTGCCAGCGAAGGTACACAAACTATTAGGTGATTGGCTTGGATTTTTTACAGGGCCAGTTCCAAATTGCGGTTAAGAGCTGTTTTGAAGGAGAGTAAGGTTTTTATGACTGTTTGGTAGGGTTCCGAATTCTGATCTCTTTATATCCAATTATCCACTAACCTGTAGGCTTAGTACAAAAAAACAAAAATCATCCAGAGCTCCACCTCAGCTCTGACCGTGCACGGAGTGTTTATCAGTAAATCGCTTTTTTGTTTTTTGTTTACATCCGTATAATTATATTATTTCATAATGTTGGAGATGTGTCCACAGAGCTTTGTCTAATAGGCTTCCATAAAAGGTGAACAGCCGATAAACCCCTCCTCCCTGCTCAGAGCTACAGAGCACTATAGAAGACAATTTCTTTGCCTCTACAATTGGTTAATGGAAATAATAACATCAGAATTTTCTCTATGAAAACATGTAGTCCGGAATTATCCTTTAATCCCGTGTTTGTGGACGTCTTTAACAGGGTTTTCAAGTAGTTTGGTGGTGTCCAAGTTTAGCAAATCAAGCTGCTTGTGTGAGCTGCAGCGAGAAAGTTTTATAACAAGACAAACAGGATGTTTTTCACAAGGACAGCCTTTTATGATCCATTGTTGCTGCCAAAATGTTCCATTGACTAGGACTTTCATATCAATGGACACACTAGGGAGTCTGATCCCCAGGTTGGGAACGTCTGTGATAGATGAATACAGTTTGCAAGTGTCCTTCGCTCTTCTCTTCCCCCTGGCCCATTTACATTTTCATCTTTTTCACCAGGCCTCTCGCTTTTTACTCTCAAATTGTGTGTCAATATGTAATTCCAGTGAGCCCAAGCAGCTAGGTGGTCTCGCTGTGCTGACTGTTATTGACGTTGTCTTTTTGGGGTTGTTGATTTCATGTCGCTGGGTGGTAGAGGAAGACGCTGTCAGCCTATGCTCGCTGTTAATGTGGTTAAGTTCAGCCAACATGGCTTGTTTTCTCTGCGTGCTGTCAGGAACACCGGGAGGTAAGCTGGCTGCTTGCTGCCGACCCTGATAGCATGCTGTGCAGAGGAATATAACTTGCAACACACACCAGTCCCGCACACACATGGACACGTACTTGCACGCGCGCATGTGCGCACATTTAACTTTCAAAACAGACAAAAGATGCTCACAGAAACCAGAGCAGATGATAAAATGACCACAACTATATGTTAGAAAGTGAAATATCCCTTTAAATGATTAAGACAGTTACACTTAACCATGCCCTAACACCGGCACTGACTTTTCGGTATATGTGGCCAATTGCTGTAACCTACAGGTATGCCTTGGTTCCCTTCTTGCAGCTGGCGTGTGCAAACATTGTTAGCCTACATGTACTGTAGTTTTGAGTGGGGTGCTGAAGATTACAGCTTGTCTGGAAGTTATCTTCCAGATGTTTGGACAAAATGTGTAGGAGTAATATAAACATGTGTGTTTTGCTGCAATAATGTGTCTCCTGGTGGTTCTACAACAGGGAAATGTTAAAGATATAACACGTAACAGTATATTCATAATGCCTATAGTGATGTTATAAAGATGAATGCATGTTATGTTTTCAATACATACATATATATATGACAGATCCATCTTGATTACATGACTATAAAGATCATGTGTACCGACTTGCGTGATATTTGGATAAAATCTGAAGGACTAGCCTAATATAAGTGTCGCACATAAATCGGCCTCCTGGTGGCGCTCTAAAAGGCAGAATTGAAAAATGCAGGCCAGACGTTTTCCTTGGCCTGTAGGGAGTGTGCATTCAAAGTTTCACGCAGATCGGTGCAGTTATATGTAAAGACGCGACTCGGCCTGTTATAGCGCCACCATGAGGCTGATTTGAAAATGGAATTATTTCTTCCTCAGCCTAGTGGGAATATGCGTGAACAGTTTTACCGTAATCGGATGCTGTGTTCATGATTTGCGGCATTTTGTACAAAACGGGCCACTGCTGAAAACTTTGGAAGCCAATCTTAGCCAATCAGGATGGAATATGAGAAATCTGTCTGTTTGACTCATCTTGACTATAGAGATCATGTGTACTGATTTGCATGACATTTTGATAAACAATGTGAAAAATACAGGGCAAAGGTTTGTTCTTGGCCTTTAGGGAGTGCATGTGCATACAAAGTTTTTCACAGATCACTCCTGCGAACTTTGGAAGCCAATCTTGGTCAATAAGGATGGAGTATGAATCAGGATGTATCTAAAAATGATAGGTTAGAAATAAGCCACGGGCTTTGCTGCCCATCTCTCTGTGACATGTAAACAAACAAACGCACGTGTCACGCACGCACATGTAGCAGAGCTACATCTCATACCCTGTAGGGATGTGACGTTCTGATTGGATCAAAAACACACAGCTTTCCGTTTCAGAATGAGCAACAGCCATTGCACATGCAGGGTCTTTAATGGCTATAGAGAGAATGTGTACCTAGCGTGACGGTTGGACACAATCTGCAGATGTACTGTAAAAAAAAATACTTCGTAAAACTCGTCTTCCTGGTGGTGCTATAACAGCTATAACAAGTATGACTGACATGGTGACAGGTATTTTCAGTAGTTGGAAACTGTCCCTTATTCTGTTTGTTTGGTATTTGATGCTGCAATATCGCAGCCGTAGTTTAGTGGTTAGAGAGGCTGTCAAAGTGTAACCCCAAACGGATCCCCCAGCACTACTACTGGTGCTACTACTGCTCCTAGTAGTTACAGGATAGGTACAATGAAGAGGACACATTTTGCGTACATGCATATAGGGACAAAATAGTTAAAAACTTTATTATTATAACGAAGGTGTTAAGGAATAAACACGCTACTGCCTAGTACACTTGGAAGTGTGAAAGATGCGAGATTCAAGATGTTTATTGTCACAAGGATGTACAAGTACATATTTTGGTTGGGCCTGTTCCATAACGCACATAAATAAAACATAAATAACAATAATAGACACAGACCAGTGTGAAAGGGCATAATACCACAAACGGTTCTCATTGTTTAGACTTATTTATCAGTTTTACAGCATGGGGGAGGAAACTGTTTGCCAGTCTGCTTGTGCTGGCTTTGAAACTCTGATACCTCTTCCCTGATGGCAACAGTTTTAACAGACTGTTACGGGGGGTGTAGGGTCTTTGATGGGTTTCTTGTTTGTTTTCAAGCTTATGGCTTGAACACCCCAAATAGAAAACATGGATCGCTCTTGACTACAAGTCAAACACCAAAGCATTATGCAAAATATGACATTGGCAATGGCATGGGTGAGGCAGCACTGGTCAGCCATCTGCAGGGCAAAAAACATGCAACTCTCGCTGCCAGCGGGTTCTTCAACACCACATGAAATTAAAAATGTGTTTTTCACACTCCTAGAGCACATCTGTGCTCAGATATAATTAACAATAGATGCCAAAATATTGAGAAAACAGTAAACTAAAAGATGAAACATCTGAGAAATAGGCAAAATAAACGTGCTTTGCCACTGCCTCTGCCTCGCGGTGCACGGCTTACTGCCGACAAAAAGCAGTTTAGTATCCCATATCCTGAGGGGACGGGGTGGTCGGCTGAGACACAACCAGCTTCCGATTCACCTTAAAACTTCCAAATACACAAAAATCCACTGCAGCTGTACTGCAGTAATAATAATCAGTTTAGAAAAAGTTTGGAACTTTTGATTTTGGAAACAAACACACACACACACACACACGGGCAAGCACAACCATTCACATGAGTGTTTGCGTGTGCGTGCAAGTGTGTGGAGGTGGTCTCTGTGATAGGTGTCCGCCTCTGCAGGATTCTATCTCCCACCAGCACCTGGCTAGGTGGCGTCTGGACTCGGCGCCTCCATAAATCAGGACTGTATACGCTCAACAGTGAATTTGTGTGTTTGTGTATGTGTGTGGCGGTGGGTGTTTTTTTTTTGGTGGCTATATCCAGAAGCAGAATGTCACTGAAACAAAGCAGCAGCAGTTTTCCTTGCTTAGCAGACAGTCTGTGTGTGTGTGTGTGTGTGTGTGTGTGTGTGTGTGTGTGTGTGTGTGTGTGTGTGTGTGTGTGTGTGTGTGTGTGTGTGTGTGTGTGTGTGTGTGTGTGTGTGTGTGTGTGTGTGTGTGTGTGTGTGTGTGTGTGTGTGTGTGTGTGTGTGTGTGTGTGTGTGTGTGTGTGTGTGTGTGTGTGTGTGCTTGTGCGTGCGTGCGTGCGTGCGTGCGTGCGTGCGTGTCCGTGTGAGCAGGGTCACTGGTCAGAGCCCCTGGGAGATGCGACTTCCCGTTCTGTGATGGCTGGGTCTCGTCAGTTATGAATGTTTCATGTCTTACCATTGGCTATCTGCTATCATTACTTGTGCACATGCACACAAAAACATGGAAGAGTCTGTTTTCTGAGTAGGCTAGCCTTTGTCTTCTCTGAAACAAACTTCCTTGTTGACAGTGTGTATGAGCCTGATATGTATGTTCATTTTCAGCCAGCCTACAACAGTTTTTAGTGGGTACTGTATATGGATAGTATACACTATACAATATGTACAGTCTATCAACAATGACTAGTGGGCAAATATACAACATATAACAATTTAATTTGTGTTCTTGTTGGGGGTAGTTTTTGCTTAATTCAGATAGAGAGACAGGAAACTGAGGGCTGGAAGAGGGTTTTCAAACATTTTGTGCCCAAGGTACACAATGGGCAGGTAAAAATCTCATGCGTTCATAGTGTAAATAGCTGATCAACAAGCTATCACAGATAGATAAGATAATAATAATAATAATAATATATTTTATGAACATTTGAACAAATCTAAAAGTGCCCCACATTAAACATTTGCATAAAAACATCACAACACTAAACATCCACGAGGACATAAAGCAGAGATGTAAAACCTGTTTTGCTAAAACATACTTTGTTAAGAAGGTAAGTCTTTAGTCTTAAAAACATCAACAGACTGTGGTGCTCTCGGGTGGTCAGGGAGGGCATTCCACAGTCAGTGGGCAGCCGGCCGGGCAGAAGGCCCAGTCACACATGGGAGTGGAGGTTTGCGGGGTGAGTAGTTCTTTGAAGTAGGAGAGAGCGTTGCCGTGGATGAGTTAAAAAGGGGAGATCTCCAGGAAGAGACGGGAAGCCAATGAAGTGAACGGAGGATGGATCTAGTTGACGCACTCATCAGGATACTAGCAGTGCTGTTCTGATGAGAGAAGAACTGAGAGGGGAAGGTCCTGTCCTGAAAAGGTGATGCTGGTTATGGGGGATGATTTAATCTGGAGTGCAGTCACTGCAGTGCCTACCAGAATCACTTCAGTTTCGCAGCTGTAGAAAGTTGTTCAATCCACACCTTTATTTCCTTCAGGCAGGTGGTGAGTGGATGAGAGCGGTGATGATGGTAATAAAGATGATGACAGGGCATCCTAGGGGATTGGGTCTTGAGGAACAGTTCTGTGTCATCAGCAGAGCAATGGAAAGATATTCCATAATCATGTAAAGAGTATTTGTATTTATTTATTCAGCACAGTATAAAAACAACACAGTGAACATATAAATATGAGAAGGGTAAGGTGCTAGGCTGAGGCAAAAAAGCCCAAGGGGCTTATACGAGGCCTCTACCTATATAGATTATAATGAAACATTGTACATGAGATATAGAATATCCAGAAAATTTGATTGCAGTATATAAAACATAAACAAAACAACAAAACAAAAACACAACAAGAACATGATTAGAATGTTTTGGTTATTTACATGATTAGAGAAAATAATAGATGATACAAAGAAATATAATTAGGTGATCAGGTCAATTACAGTAAGTGGGTCCTAAACTTATGTTTGAAATGTTGTAATGAAGTAGAATTTGATGAGATTGCTAGGTGTTCCATAGCTGGGCCCCCCTGTATCTGATGGAGAACTGACACAGACCAGTACGGAACTTTGGGAGATGTAAATGATTTGACTGTCTCGTATTGAAGTGGAAGGGTTGAAGGGTTGGGGGGGGGGGGGGGGGGGGGGGGGGGTGCATTTTTTATACTGATATAGTAAAACACATAATTATTATTAATAACCTTTTGCATGCAGTAGTTGTATATAGTGAAATAATAGTCTTTGTTGTTGTATGGCACACAAATGGCCTGTTAACCACCAGTAGCAGTCTTTGACACATTTAAATGTCAATATTTATATTAAGACATTTATTCTGGATTCTGCAAAATATGCATTCATGAACACAGCATTATTTCTCACATTTAGATCATGTGCAATAGCTAGCTCCCCTCAAAGTGGCATTCAGGGAAACATTTTAACAACACAAATCATACAAAATATTTTCAGATGGTGATCTGCGGCCGAATACTGTATGTTAAAGATAGAGTGCCGTGATTTCCATGTGTTTATGAGGTGACAATACTTCATTAGACCCCTTGGTGTGGTTATGTGAAATGATGTCTTCCCTTTGTATTTAGGGTTTCTTCCTGGAGGCTGAAACCTTGACAGTCAAAAGTGCCAATGAAGAAATCAGTGATATAGTGACATCACAATATCATCTCCTCCCATAACCCCTCCCCCTTTATCATGCAACAACAGCTGTGGGTGCGGCTTCAATTCAGGTGGATCACCCATCACCACCCACCAGGCATATACTTAACTGTGGGCGTGTCCATATAAAAACATCATTTTAACAAATACTGTACTCTTAAAAAAAAAATCATGTTTGATCATATATTGATCATGTTTTAGGGTAGAAGAAAGTCACTGCACTCCATCTTTAAGGGGTCCTTGAATGATCATGTTTTAGGGTAGAAAAAAGTCACTGCACTCCATCTTTAAGGGGTCCTTGAAATGAAAGTGGTTTGACAGCCACTGTTCTAGATGGCTTAACAACTGAGGCAAAGTAAACTTCTTTGGAATTTTCTGTAAAACATGATCCAGATTGGGGATCACAGCATGATAGAGACACCTTACCGCTTTGTTCATCCTGTGTGTGATATCTCTGGCATGGCAGCAGCTCTGCTAGAGTGTTTGCAGAGAGTAAACAGATGTTGTTTGTCTTCCTGATGTTGAGTTTTATCTTCTCTAGGGATGTAACGGACCTGTGCTTTCCTCTTAACTCGCTACAGGAAATCAGGAGGGGAAATAGCATGGGCATATGAACAGTTTCACAACAAAATAATATAATGTACTTATAATAAATAAATACTAAATAAATTGTATACTGTGTATATACACACAGTATATGTTACATAGCATGGACCTGTAACTGAACTAAGATAAAGTAAAAGGGCTGCTTAATGATACTGCTATGTATGACCTTGTTCCAGTAAATAGTTTAACTTTCTGACCACACTTTGATTCTGAACTCTATGCTCGCTCTCTCTCTCTCTCTCTCTCTCTCTCTCTCTCTCTCTCTCTCTCTTGCTCACTCTCTCTCTCTCTTCCCCACTCTCTCTATCTAATCAGTTCTGTGTTTAATTGCTTAATGACACCAAAAGACAGGGCACGGAATTTCATCTAATCACAGATTCAATTCGAGAACTATAGATGGAAATTCAAATTGCACATGAATTATTTCCTAATTGTCCCTGTGATTAATTGACAGAACCCCGTAGATTTAATATAAGATAAATAGTGCATTAATTAAATGGCATAATATTGGTCATTATGCCCTAATTGCTAAATGGGTCCAGATATTAATAGACTGATATGAATGGAAATATTGACTAAGGTAAAACCCACATACCGGTAATAGTACATGTATAGGATTTGGACTGACGAGACGATTGCTATTTCTGAATGTGTTTGTGTTGCGATGGGGATGCCTGTGCACAGTAGGTGGTCGAGGGAATGGTATGTAAATCGCATGAAAAAGAGCGTCCCTTCTGCTCTAATCGTCCCATCATTGTTGAGAACCCTGACAGCCTATACGAGTCATCAAATCCCTGTGTCCCCAAGGGAACAAAATAAACTACTACTATTGGTGCTACCAGAGCACACATCGTTCTGCTTGGAGTGGAAGTTTGGAGCATAATAATGAGCGGTTGGAATATGGCGACAGCTGAATTAATCAGGCTCCCACCACACAAGGCAGAATGCCTTTCATGTGACAAATCTAGTAATTAAGATGATTTTACAACTCCTTTCCCCCTTCATGATACAGTACCTATACATACGGTACACACACAGACACATACAGTGTGCGCCTCTCCCTTAACACACTAGATGTGAACAAAGAACTTTCGTGTGCGACTATGTGTGTGATGAGATACAAACTTTAATTACAGTCCCATTCAATTGACATCAGCTCCCATCACCGCACGTTTCTGGGTGAATATATACACTGGGGCTAGTTATTTGTGCATTAACACCATAATAGTTTCTCATTTCAGAACACTGGGTGTCCAGAATTGCAGGTATGTTTAATTATTATGTAAAACAATTATTCTGGCTCCTCATTTTCTTTTAAAAGAGAAAATGCGATTGATTAAAGCATGGCAAGAAAGATTGAAACCGAGTTTGACCTCACAGGCTGATTCACATTAATCTCTCAAGAACAGATTCTGTGCTGTGCTACCCAATCTGTCAGCAGGGCCATTCAGAACGTTTATACATTGTTGATAGTGGGAATGAAAACACAGGCGCACCATTTTTTTGCCGATGGGTTCCCAGATTGGATCCACATTAGAGCCACACTGTTCCCATGTGGATCCCTAATTGCCCATCAACCAACAGTCAGAAAACTTTATGAGTACTCCAGCTATTGGTAAGAACCACCTTACAGGTCTGTAAATGCAAACAAATCTCAACAAATTGAGTGCAAACTAGCTCCTCAGAGCATAGGTCAGGTTGCAAAAATCGGCCTCCCATGGTGACGCGGCAAGTGGACACTGCATTTACGATTTACTTCCTAGGCTTAGTGGGAATGTGTGTGTAAAGTTTCGCTGCAATTGGATGCTGCGTTCATGATTTGAGGTATTTTGTTCAAAACAGACCACTTCTGCAAACTTTGGAAGGAACCTTAAAGGTGTAGTGAAACGGAAACGGCGGGCATTTTATTTCAGCTTGAAATGCTGGCTCTGAAGTTTCTGAACCAATCAGAGTGTCGCATCCCTTCAGGCGATGGGACGTTAGCTAGGGACGGTAGCTATGCTACACGCAGGATGCATGGAGTGTGTTTGTTATTTGTTTATTGCTATGTGGCTTATTTCTACCCTATAATGTTTTCAGATACATATTTTAGTGTGATGATTAAGTTGAAACCGAGTAATACACTGTCTGGATGTTATCTTGAATGAGAATAAAAACGGAGGATTTCTGTAATCAGTAGCAGCTGTGTTGGACGGATGGGGAATCAAACGGGTGAGCTTAATTTTTATTGGCTTTTATCGATGTGGGCCTCGACATGCAGTACGTTTTTGTAATTAAAATTTGATTTTATGGACTTTTGATATAAAAATACACACAAATGAAAATGTACCCATTATTTTTGGCATCCATTGTTAGGTATGCTCATTATGATGACCACGAATGTGGTCTAAAAGTGTGAACATTTTCACTACACCTTTAACCAATCAGGATGGAATATGAACAATCAGACAGGGCCGTGTGGATCACATGACTATAGAGATACTTTGTACCAATTTGCGTGACGTTTGGACAAAATCTGTACCAAAAAATATGTTTTGCAAAACTAGTGGCGCTATAACAGGCTCATCTGAAGAATTTGCGGCTGAGGTTCTGCTCTGGCATCCAGGTAGTGTGGGTGCACAGTTTCGCTGCGAACAGCCCAACGGTGCCGGAGATTAGCTGCGCACGCACGCACGGTCGCACACACACACACACACACACACACACTCTTTCTCTCTCTCTCTCAGGACGGACAGGGTGCACAACATGGTCTTGACCATGCATGCTTTTCTGCGTGGAGGAGACAATAAAAACAAAAATCACAACAAACTGAATACTACATTTTCTGAAGTCCAGGCAAATACAGTCCTCACCGATTGGTCCAGTGTCAGACCGCTCCCCAAAATGTGCACCTTTTCGGTGCCCCACTGAGCCCTGCACTTTGGCCCTGGTCCTTGTATATGGAAATAACGGCACAAGTAGGCGGTTCCAGTGGAAACCTGCTGAACCCACTCAAAGCAGTGGAAGGTCCCAGATAAGGGAGATTTGGGGCAGATGAAAGGGATCTGATGTAGTGTTGCTGATATGGAGACAGACAGGCCCACTGCTGAGACTGCCAGGTAGCATTCTCTCATGCCTTGGTCCAGACAGGAAGATGACCCATGGTAGAGCACTAGGGCTTTGGAAAAGAACAATTCCTGGTCAACTGATTGAATCACTGGAGGATAAGTTCAGGTACTATGTATGCTGTAACCACTTAAAGGGTTATTTCAGATTGTTGGACTTAAAGCTGTTGGAAATACTTGGATGCAAAGGTATTCATTGATTGCCTGAGTCCAATGGTGGGAGTTTTGGTCTTGTTTTGGTGAATATGAAGTAGTTTTGGTCATTTGGTGAGGGTCACTGTGGGTCACCCATTAAAAATAACTTAAATCAACAAAACTAGCGTCATTTATATTGTTGACCTATTTCTACCATAATAGGTCAACTTTTGTTCAACTTTGACCCCTCTGTCACGTTGAACTATGTTTTTGTGCTGCTGCTGGCGTAGTGATACTTGACACACAAAAAAATTGCCCCCAGTGACCCACCAAATGACCGGAACTACTTGAAATGTCGTCATAACTACTTAACACAACAAAGTAGATTAACCATTTATTGCAACAAATGGAATACAGTTTAACTTGGCGTTAAAGGCTCCGCTCTATGAGATGTTCCTTACATTTTGTCTAAGCAGCATGCTAAGCAAAATCAAGGAACGTTAAGCAAAACCCCCAAGGACATACAATAAGACAAGCAGAGATCTAGTGAATATTTAAACGAACCGTTGTGTTAAGAGCGTGAGCTCTGATTGGAGTATGGAAGTGTTACGCAATGACCAGCAGAGCTGTGTATGAGGAATAGGAAGCTTGATTGATACAATCATGCTGACTGATAGCCGATTACAGCTGAGATGTGCAAGACTCAAGTGTCCTGTATGAACTAACGTTATGCTTCATTTATCCACTTAAACCCTCTGCACTTTGTGATGAATAGCAAAACTATGGTGGCACCTCGCTGTGTTGTGAGCATGTACGGGTATATCTTATTATTTGTGAAATTGTTGAGTATTGACCATTTAGAGAGAAAAGAGTGTGGATAAGAATATACAGTGTCATTCTGTAGCTCACTGTTGTTTCAATACATTGTGCTATATGTATACACATGCTAACCTGAGTGTCGGCAAGTGTGATTATTACCTACATAAGAACACGAGTAACAAACATGCATTACTCAGAAGCTTCCTGTGAGTCTATCTTCCTCGAATTTCATGTAGACAAACCTATACTGTGTTAGCACGTGCACATGCTGTGTCTGCGTAATAGGGTCAAATGTCCCCACAAGAAGAAAAAAATTACATTGTAAGGACAATTTTGGTCCTCACAAGATAAATTATTGTTTTGTCTTAAAAAGAAATAAAGGTGGAGTTAGGCTTACAATAAGAAAATATTCAGACATGGGTTAGGATTATGCATTAAGAGGTTGAGTTTAGGGGTTGGGGTTATTTATGCCTGATCTACAAGTTCACACTGCGTGAGCTTGTAGATCCGCTATTTTAGACACCAGCGTACAACGCTCAGCTAAAAATGGCATTCATGAAATTGCCGTCAGGAAATGTCTTCACAAGTAGAGTAATACCAACGTGCGTGCGTGCGTTGCGTGCGTTAGCCCACTCACTGTGAATGTGTGTCAGGTCTCAGTCTAGCTGTTGTTGTTGCTGCAGAGTACAGGCCCGGCTGTCCGTCATCAACCCAGCTGCATTAACCTCGGCCTGCGTGCCTGCAGGGCCCACCGCTTCCATTTCTCTCTAACAAATACAGGTCCTGGCCTAGGGCACCAGGGCAGCCGGCATAGTTAATGACTTATTTACTGTTTAATGGCTGTATACCGCACCGCAACAACAATTAATGGGAAAAAGCCACGTTCATGAGCAGCGGGGGAGCCAGGTGGTGGAGGTTATTTCCCCCTTCTAACTTTATCTGGGTTTTTGCCTTCTGCTCTACTCTGATAACTCCTGTTCACCTTACTGCAGACGGACAGGCCGGCAGACAGGGTTACTTTTAAAGACCGTGGCAGAATAAATACAAGCCTTTACTGTACATCCACTCAGAATTTCTATTCTATTCTATTCTATTCTGTAGGCCTATTCTTGTGGTATCTTGTGGTATCATATTTCATGCTATGCTGGCCTGTTTTATTTCAGCAGAGTTTTGAAAAGAAACCAACCATTCAGCGTGTGTCCTTGTTTCAATAAATGTTATTGATCTGGCTCACTGTGACTCTCTGCACCTCGTGTTTTACAACGGCAGCCCATATAAAAGCCAAAAGCAGACACACTGAAAGACATGAAATTGCGAGGACACCACCAGCCTTCTTCTGGGTGTCTTTTGTTTGTTGCTGTTGTTTCCTTCTCTCTTCCACTTTCTCTCTCTCTCTCTCTCTTGCTCTCTCTCTCACCCTCTCTCTTTAGCCTTGTGAATACCATCGCTCAAGCAGTGAGCTGTTGCAGGCACTTTGTTGCTGACCATGGTGCTGAAAGCCTCCTGCCTTCCAATTGCCAGAGTGTTCATTTCATGGTTCATATACCCCGTTCTCCATTTGTCAGAGCGCCGTTAGCCCCCATGCTTATTTCTTTAACCCCTTCCCTCACAAATGATAACAAATCAAATGCACATTTGTCTCACCTCAGAGTCAGAGACGTAGCTCTCATGCCAGACTTTCAATTAAGACAGCGGCACGTGCTTTATATGTTGGCTATTTTGACACGTTGTGTTTGTGTTTTATTGCTTTTGTCTCTTCCCTGCGTGTGCAGTGCATTGCAATGGTGCATGGGTGTTGTACATTGGGTACTATGTGGGAGGCTGAGACAAGGATTTTTTTTAACCACTTAAGGCCCTATTTTAACAATTCCCCCTTACTGTATTTGTGAAAGTTTGTGACATTTTTCTTTTATCTGTTGACTGTTAGCCTCTAGTAACATGCCCAAAATATGGACACCAGGTTGACAGTGGTTAAGCTTTCCTTCCAGCGAGCATACTCATACAGTCATGTTCCAGGCAAACTCACTACATTCATCATAGTGTGCACATGCCTGTGTAGCGTCTCCATCTGGCCACTTTGTAGTTCCTGTTTCCACCAGAGTAGCCTACCTCCATCACACAGGAGAACAACAGCCTAATATTGAGCAGTCTTGACGTCATGTCATTAAGCATTTTATGTTCCTAGAACTGGTGCATTGCTCTTTTAATATGAAGGGAGCGTGACACTCTGACTTTTCCTTTAGTAACTACTGAACTACACCCATTTTCAAGGGAACCTTCTATACTGTGCACACGAAGCAACTTGGATAAATATCATTTATATGCCTGCTAGGTGGTAGCATAAGCACAGGTAAGCCTTGTCACAATTCACTCCCCATTGTAACGACTCACCGTTTCATTTCCGGGTTATCAGTGAGGTGGGGGCTTTTGTGCAGTGATCGTTAGCATTACCTCATACCCCTTAGCTCTCGTTAGAAACTGTTACATGTACATGCGAGACAATCATCATTGGGATCATTGGGATGCGTGACGGCTGACCATGGACAGCGCTCGAAGCTTTAGAGATGCAGGGCTTTGAAAATCTTGCTTTTAATGGATATAAATGGAGCTTGATGTAAAAAATCCAACCGGAGCAATGCTAAAAGGTAAATTGACGGTCACTGCTTTCATATAAGTATACGGGGGGTACGAACATGTCCGTAGATGGCTGATGCCGTAGTGGGTACGATTATAATCGTAGATAGCACAGAAAGAATTAAGCACTGCCTAACGGGTAACCAATATAAAATAAAAAGTCCAACAAAAACCTGATCCTTACCTAACTACACTAGCCTAATCTACGAGAACAGACGGATACAAAAACCTGGCTTCCGTGCCCCAATCAATAAATGCCCACTTAATCTTTTAACAAAACATGAATCTAAATGACAACTCACATAACAAACAACTAAATAATGCATGGGTGGACAGCATAACCAAAATGAATGTCTCTATATAGTCCTCCCCAACCAATCACTGGAAGCATGGGGGTCTGACGCGCCATTCGAAACTCTACACGGCTTGTGCAAGGACGCACTGTGATTGGCCAGTAGCCCCTTTGAGTGGCAGTCAGGGCAAACGCTCTCGCCAGAACATGATTTACTATTCTGTGCTTATCGGGTCGCAACTCAAACTGCGCTGAGTCGGCTCAGACAAACTTTGCAATGTTCAGCACGGCTTTAGCTTTTTGCTTTAGCTCACTCGGTGGTGCCTCACGTGACGTGCTTCAAGTTCGCTTGTTGTTGCACAAGCCATGTAGAGTTTAGATTCCTGTTTAGATTCCTGTCATTCCTGTGTCAACACAGGAATGACACCCAGCATCCAGGACATGGGCAGCACCTGGAACACACACACACAGACACACACACACACACACACACACACACACACACACACACACACACACACACACACACACACACACACACACAACACAGACACTCATGCACATACCATACACATTTGTCCAAAAGCATGTATGCACACATTTGTATGCATGCTTGCATATCCATTCACTCCCACAGAGTTCTGATGTCACTTTTAAAGCATTAAGAGATGAGTTGACATTAAAGCAGCATGGTGTTTTGACCTTCCACAGTAGTTATCCTCCCATAGTATAGTTAGCTTTCTCTCATCCTTCTGGTCTTCTCCTCCTGTGTCCTTCATTTAGAGGCCCGCCTGTTTTAGCTCCAGATTGTCCTTCGTGCCAAGCCGGATTTGCGAGCAGTGCTATGCCAAACACTAAGTAAATGTGTTTTTCAATCTATCAGCTCCCCAACCGCCCCACTCTTGTCCTTCCACTCCCGCCTCTCACCACTTCCTCAAATCCCCTGGGTTTTCCAGACTCCTCTCCTCTCCTCTCCTCTCCTCTCCTCTCCTCTCCTCTCCTCTCCTCTCCTCTCCTCTCCTCTCCTCTCCTCTCCTCTCCTCTCCTCTCCTCTCCTCTCCTCTCCTCTCCTCTCCTCTCCTCTCCTCTCATGTGGTCCCTGCCATCATAGCTTGAAGGCCTCGATAAATAACCCTCCACCTCTCTGGCCCTCAGCTCCACTGCCTGCCCGTTGGAGCACGTTTGTTAAAACATCACCTACTGTAGTGGGTGGATTGATGCAGTTGCAATGTGCCCTGGGGAATGTAGTCTTTTTCAGAGTTGAATTGCCATGATACAAAACCTGCTAGAAGGCTGTAGTCTGTATTATATCGGGGGAGGAAAAAAATGAAGAAATATGTGTTTCTATGTGTTTCGGTTGTTCTTATAAAATTGTCATTCTCTGCGGAAAAGCAACTGTATTATTTCTCTTGTCCTTGGCAGGGGAAAGTGATTGGAGAGAAAATGAGCACTCAGCAAGATAATACAGTATTTGTTAAAATGCCATTAAAATAAATGGGACATTTCTGCTGCACCTCCAAAAACACTTATTGTGCATATGAATGGAGATGGAGCGGGGCCCTTCTAAATACACACAGAAGGTTCCCACATTACTGTGGAGATGACTATGGAGAGCTAGTTGGGCTGTGAAAAAGGGAACGTCGTTAAATTATGAAAAACTGTTTAGTCTCTTCGGTTCTACTCCGTTGCTCCAGAAACAGACCCTGGTCGGATGAGACATGCCCATGATCACCAGGTAAGAGGAAGAATCTAAAGTTCCACTCTGAAATCTGCCATTATCCAGATGGCACCATTAGCGATTAAGCCAGAACATTTCTCCCCTCTTATAATTGACTCCATAGGCTATTAGGCAGGTTGGCACCAGTCTAGGTCCGCGGGTTCGCTCCAGATGTTCGCGTGCGTGCGTGTGTGTGTCTGTCTGTTCAGATGGAAGTGAGGGAGTGTAGGGGAAGGAGTGTGTCCGATGTTGCGGGTCATGTGATGGGTGTAGGGCTGCCTACACATGGACAGAGGGGCTGTGTGGGTGCTGGAAGGAAGTCACATTCAATTATATCAATGTCTCTATTAGTATGTCTGTCCTCAGTCTCTCTCTCCCTATGGCCTTGGGGAGGGGTGAGATATTAAAGTGCTCTGTTTCCTGTTGAAGATTGTTGTCGCCGTGTTCAAGCTTATCTGATTAATTATGTCTTTACATCCGGTCATTGTCTTTTATCTAGTGTGTGTAAGCAAAGCCAAACACATTTCTCCATTGGGAAACTGCAACGGATCCTGAAAGCAATTATATAAATTATATTTGTTTGAATCTCTCAACTGCCAGGAGGATTAGCATTTTATAATGTTGCTCGGAATGCTTTCAGTTTTACACAATTATTATATTGTGTAGATCGAAAACAAATGTCCTTGGCCAAGGGCATATAAACGAGCCGACTGTAGCACCCCACTGAGAACACACTCAATATGTTGATCTTTCATATGCACAGCTGTACATTAATATAGCAGCATCATTAGTGGCTCCCTCAACATCCATGTCCATATCACAACCTGCCGAAGCACCTTCTGGAGCCACAGTTGTTCCACACACTGTCTAAGACCCAGAGAGCAGAGAGAGCAGCCTGTTCCCAGAACTTGGGATGAAACTGCTTTTTTCCTCCACGTATTACATTACTGAATGGACTTTCAGTAATCCTTTTATAGCTTAAAAAAAAGAGCTAAAATGCCATTAATTATTCATTTCCCCCTGGCTGGTGGGAAAGAGGAGAGGCGTTCTACGGTTTCCACCGGCTATTAGTAAACAAATCAATGCAGCAGGCTGAGTTCCCTGTCAGTATATAGCCATCTGCCCTTTACCGTGACTTTCACAACCAGACCCAGCAACGGGTATATGATACATGATACTGTCTCTTGACGGTATATACAAAACAAAAGAAAGGTTAAAAGATTGTGTAGAGACAAAGAGGACAATAGTTTGTTTTGTGGTTTTGGTTAAGTCGTATAATAAAGTCGTTGGGGCATGCACTATTCTTTAGTGCGTGCACTGCTCCATGAGGAGTCTATGACACTTATTTATTCATGACATCAATGTAACTTATGAGAACAGTTGTAGTTACATTACAACCCCAACTGGGTTGGTTTGGCACATTATGCCATTGTGTACCGACACTCCTAAATTCATGAAGACCCACCCAACGATGGGTATTTCATGTAATCAAATGGCACAGTTTGAGGCCCCTAATCCAATTTCTCAGCTGAGATACATTGTAATTCAGTATCGCCATAATTATGAACTGAGTTCTGAAGCGTCTGTAAGGGAATTGAATTAGCTGGGAGAAGAAGAGTAATATGATTTGGAACAGGGAAAAATCAATACGGGGCCTGCTCATCATCTAAACGTTGATCTGAATCCTGCCTGAATACGGATCTTTGGGGGATTCAGCTTAATTCAATCTGTTAGAGCTAACACGCTCCCTGTCCCCTCCACACGACAGACAACATCTCTGTCTTGATTTGGGTTGCCAGGCAGGAGCCCTGCTGAGGGAGGCACTCCTGTGTGAAACTAACTGTGGCTTGATTAGATCCAAAAGCCTATATGGGCCAGACATGGAAGATTAGCAGTGGCACAGAAGGCCTTGATGCGATGCAGCTTTCCACTCATTTATCAGAAGACATTAGCCCGCATGTGAAAGACTGCAAGCTAACTGTAGAGGCATGCAATATTTAGTTATGACTAAATGAATAACAGAATAATAGATTCGTTCTGGCATGTTATTTCATTGCGCGAGTAAAAAAGTTGTGCATATAGTAAAACATTTTCTGGCGGAAACTCTGCAATGTGCACCATGCAGTGAGTCAGCGACGGAGGACCTCATCCTCGGGGGTCCTGTTGGCTTGGTGTGAGCCATCAGTGACAGTCTGATGGAGCAGAGGGGAGCTGCTTGGAGAGGCCTTTTCATTGCTGTCGGTCAGCAACCTCTTATTGTCTCCACCAGGCCGAAGGCATGGGGGGAGAGTATGTTTTGCACTCCGTCCGTCCGTCCGTGTGTCCGTCCGTCCGTCCGTGTGTCCGTGAGCAGCTAATCTCGGCCACCGTTAACCCAGTCGATGCCAAATTTTGCACACACACTCCCTGGATGCCAACGATGAACCTCTGCCCCAAACTTTCCAGAACGGCCTGTTATAGCGCCACCAGGAGGCCGCTTTGTGCAAAACAAGTTTTTGCACAGTACACCTACAGATTTTGTCCAAACATCGCACAAATTGGTACACAGTCTCTCTAGAGCCATTCAACAAAACCGGTCTTTCAGATTTCTCAGACTCCATCCTGATTGGTTAAGATTGGCTTCCAAAGTTCACAGGAGTGCTCAGTTTCAAACAAAATGCTGCAAATCATGAACGCATCGCGTGATTTCCGTGAAATTGTGCACGCACATTCCCACTAGGCCGAGGACGAAATGCCACATGAACAATTTCAACTCAGCCTCAAGGTGGCGCTATAACTGGCCGAAAAGTGTTTTAACCTCTAACTGCACGGATCTGTGGATAATTTACTTTTGTTGCCCTTTTATCCAACCACCAGATGAAGGCAAGCTGCAATGTCCTACATTCCTATCCTGGTGGAGACCTGTGCCCAGAAGGGCACTTTTTCTAGTCTCCATATTTATTCCTTATTTTTCATAAATGAACGCCCGACTTGACATACTATATAAGCGTCACACGAAAGCATCAAAAGTAGCAGATCCACAAGCTCGAAACGTAGCGTGAATTTTATGCCCATGCATGGAGTTCTTTGTCAGGCATGCCCAAGTTTGGAGTCTATGCAAATTCAGAACATCATTGTGATGTCAGTACAGGCCAGCTCCTTTATTATGTAATGCTTATGTGGATTCTGCTGAACCCTTCTTCATATATTTGTTTTTAATTCTGATCTTATTTTAGTTTTTCTATATATTTTTTTACTATTACTATTGTCATATAGTTGTTTTATTTCTTGATTCCTCTTCTTGAAACATAATATGATGCATGCTTATGTCAGCATTGTATTGGTTGAAATAGGCTGGTACAGTGAATTTCAACCAATAATATGATATCCACCCGTCAATCAATCTTCCACACAGAGATTCATTA
>NC_139701.1:26424335-26454335 GCF_964188405.1 Protomyctophum parallelum | reverse complement strand
AATCAAAGCAAAATAGTGGAATCATGTCAAATCAATGCTGCCAATCAGACATTCTGAAGATACATACAGTAACTGTATATAATTTAGAATCAGAAAGGATTTAGATATATAGTAAATCCTGTAGTACCTTGACACTCTGTGTGAATTTAGCCTCTCTTTCCAACCAAGTTCACTAGCGTGGTTAAAATAGAATAGAGGAGCAGGCACTTGAGTTCCCACAGCGCCTCTCTACCACCTTTGGCAGAATTTCCATCGACAGCAGTGTCTCAGTCCTGGAATCATGACTCTGACCTTCCCAGATTAATGATCCAACAATGGCCATATCTATAAGTCAGCTAATTTATTTTTTAAGTCATCATTGTGGTGTGTCATTTGTTTTTATAATTTTGACTTTATTTCTAGGTGACACTGCCACTTCCATTTCAAAAGAGATTATATGATGCTGAAAGCATGGAAGAACTATAAAGTGCTCTCAAAAAGGGTGGTGGAGGTGAAGGATGGCGGGGGCTGGTAAAAGATGGCTCCTGTAAATAGTTAGAGGTCGTGCGAAAGAGGACATAGAATGTGAAGTTTGTGAGGTGTCTGGTTCTTTCAGACCAAGGTGAGTCTGCCAGCTGTGCTGCTTCGTGACAGAAAGACCCTTGCAGGCCACCGCGGCTGACACCACTGCCAGTCCTGCGTCTGTTCTGACCTGTGGCTGTTCCTCTCTCTCCTTCGCTCTCTCTTGCTCTCTCTCCCTCTGCTCTTTACAAACTGTTTGAGGAAGATAAGGCAGGCCTGATAAGCCGACTTCCGTCAAAATGTTCCCCCCATCTGTGCAGACCTGTACCTCAGAGGAGAAAATGCATTTATATATCACAGACTACCATGCCTGCTCCAGGCACGATAGCAACTTAATAGGTTTATGATACAGGGGGAGAAAATGCCTGCTGTCTTTACCTTTTTAGACTAATGCTGGGGACAGCAACAGCAAGAGGTGGAGTGGGGTGGGTGTGGACAATGAGGTCGTAGTGGTTTCGTCAGCTAAGCCAGGACTGGCGACTATTTCTTTCTGTCCCTCTGTCGCCTGAAAAAGAGGTAAATTCAATCCCGACACTAGAGCTTATCAGAATTCTGCAACCATTCACGTTCATATTAAAACCTGCAACTAATTTGAACCTTTCAATTAATGTTGCCCACACACACACACACACACACACACACACACACACACACACACACACACACACACACACACACACATACACATGGAGCTCATCTCTCTGGTGGTGTGCTGTGCAATGTTTAAAAGTATATTTGTGTACTACAGGTAGCAGAAGGTTGGCATGCTTAATGGTGTTGGTGCAGGGGTCATTTTAATAAATTTACCAATTATAGCAACATTCAGGTTTATCTAGCCTGCAGCCAAAATCATTGCTGTTGTGATATATATATTTTTTAGAACACATTACGGTTTCAACGCTTCACCCACTGTTGAAACCAGTCAGGGTAATTTGCAGAAAAATTACCTGTGCTGCATGTATTATAAACTAGGCAGCACAATTTAAACACAATGACACCTTGGACACAATGTTCCCAGACTAAAACCTATTTACTGTATGGGCTTAGAGGGCTTAGAGGTGTCTATGCCTGTCAAATACTTTCTTTTTGCCTTTTCCATTTTACTGCCATGGGTTAGTTAAGCTAATACAATTATGGCAGAAGTAAACAGACGACTATGTATATACAGGTATATACGTCATTATTTTCTTGCAGTATGACTGCACTTCACTTGTTATGACGCTAATATGAGCTTGAATGCAAAGGTTTTTCCACAAGAGCTTTATGTTTTTCTCACCAATTAGCCTGACGCCTGCAGAAGCTTGCAGTAATGCCCGCGGCACAGCGTATCTCCTGTTTTCTCTCTCACTGTGCTCCATATGTTTGCAGCAGCATGTTGTTTATCCCACATCTTCCCTCTATGTTTCTATCATGTGGCCCTGGCAGGGAGAGAGTGTTTAGTGGGATTAGAGCTGCTGCTCTCTTCCTGTGGTGTCTCCTAACACACATAGCTGAGTCTAATCTGCTTACTATTGACTATATACCCAATAATCCCTTTATGGGGAGACGAAACATTGCCCGGGATGTTTCTGCAACAAGGGGTTAACTAGCTAGTAATGTCGCCTTGCACACTAAATCTCTGTACATTTTGTTTTGTTGTTTCTGATGATCAGCGCTTGGATTAATAAATTAATAGACTATAAATTCTGAGCATAAATAAGACTAATAACCCTGTGCGCGTGCTCGTGTAACACGGATATCATCTACGCTGTTTCTACAATGAAATGTCTATGGATGGTAGCCTCGGAAGCTAACCGAGGCTATAAAAAAGGTAAATAAATATAAAACAATTTTTTTTAATCAAATCTCGTGTTTCTCGTGGATGTCCCAGGTGCTTCTTTCTAATTATTTTTTCGGCCCAACATTTTTTGTTTATTGTCATGAGTTGTCACCATCCAAGTTTGCTTTTTCCGAAACGTCTATGGGAAAATTGGAAATTCTCTTCCTGCTTGTCGTCATGACAGGGGGCGGGACTGCAACGCTCTATGCAACCCAAGTAATTTTGGGTCATTGAGGGGAAACAGCCCGGAACAAATCAACCATCGCAACGTGTACTGAGCTTGTAGATCGGTTATTCTCAGCATGCAACACTGTCGTATACAACAGACTGAAGTACGCCATTGCACTCAGACATTGCACAGTGGAGATCATCCTGCTCTGTATCCTGTACAGCTGTACGTCCCAGCAGGAGCTTTGAGACAGAACATTGTTCATTACGACGTAAATGGATCCTTGCAGACATGTTGGTATTAAAGATCGTACAAAACGAGAGCCTCCCGTGTGCTCGTACCTTCCTCAATCTCTCCTCCTCTCGTGTCTTCTTTCTCTCACATGCACGCTCTCTCACACACACACACACACACACACACACACACAAACACACACAGCCTTGTTTCTGATGTGCCAATGGTTGTTGATAATGAGATTCCTGCAGGATGGGGAACTCCAGGGAGACTGACTGACAGCCCACTTTAAACACCGCAGACGTCTTCTCTGCCTTCCTCAGTCCTCAGAGACACACAGGATGAAAGGAGAACACACACACACACACACACACACACATGCACGCGCACGCACACACACACACACACACACACACACACACACACGTGATGTAGACACAGACGCAGTCAAACAGGCAACAGAATACTTGTGGGTTGTGTCATTTGGTTGTAAGACAGCAGGACAGGGTGTTTTCAGAGGGTGTTGTCACGTATCGTGTTGGTGAAACCAATCCATGTACAATACCATTTCAAAAGGTGTCCCGCAAGGATAAATACTGGGCCCGATCCTTTTTTTTATCTATATAAATAATATCACCTCATTTTTAGATAACTGTAGCTGTCATCTCTATGCAGATGACACAGTCATTTATTGTACTGCAGACTCTATACAAGTCGCAATAGAAAACCTACTGTGGTGTAATGTCATTACCTGGGTGAACACATTAATGATGTCAAGG
This sequence comes from Protomyctophum parallelum, assembly GCF_964188405.1. Taxonomy (NCBI): domain Eukaryota; kingdom Metazoa; phylum Chordata; class Actinopteri; order Myctophiformes; family Myctophidae; genus Protomyctophum; species Protomyctophum parallelum. The sequence goes on along the minus strand of NC_139701.1, from coordinate 26,450,773 downwards.
GCCCGGCTGTTGATTATGGACAACAACTCAGAATGCTGAGGCGGAGTTCTGGGTGAACCAAATATTCCACATAGTAAGTGCAAGTATTGCCAGAATGTAGATCTGGGAAAAGGCCAAATTCTGTAACAAGGTCATCAAATGATTTTAGAGTCTCTTCTTTGTATAAGTGGCCCAAAGTAAGAATTCCCTTATTCACCCATCCCTTCCATAAAAATTGAACTTTATGCAATTTAGGATTCCGCCAAATACTTGATTCTGAGCTGAGGTATGGGTTTGTTTTGAAAATTCGACAAATCGTTTTCCATGTTTCTTGTAAATGGGAAATGACGGGGTGCGCTTGAGCCCGGGAAGCCTTTTTTGTGGATAAACCGATAAGAGGAGGAAGAGAGGAAAGAGCCAATTGTTCGATCTGATACCAGGGCGGTGCTCTCTCAGGGGGGAGAATGGTTATATATTATTTTTAAATTTTTATCCCACGATTTTGTAACCCAGTTTTCTTTTCACCCAGTGCCAATTATCTAATGTAATCCTGGGCGCTACACTTCCTCTGCCAACCTGGGGGGGCAGCGGACTGACGTCATGCCTTCTATGCATGATGAGTCCCAAGCTGGCTGGCCAGGGGGAGGTAGTTTTAGAGACCAGGATTACTGCATGTTTTTGTGAGTGTATCTACCCTAGGGGACACGGGGAGAACATGGAAACTCCACACAGAAAGGCCCTTTCGCCAACCCCCGCCTCGGGTATGGGCACTGATGACGTGGAGGAGGGAACACGCCGCCAGCGCCCACAGCGTCCCCAGCGGGAATCGAACCCAGGACCTTCTAGCTGTGAGGCGACAGCACTACCAACTGTGCCACCGTGCTCCAGAATGGTTATATATTGTTTAGAAACATGAAACAGTGTTTAGTTATTACCGGTAACACTGAATCATCTGTGTTAATTTCATTCTGAGAGTGTCCAAAACAGAGTAGACAGGTATAAAAATTGTGGTACTAAATGGAGGCCGGTGGCCTCCTTGATAATCACTGTTGCACATACTATACAATACACCTTTATTTGCCTGCATGTGACTAGTGTTTGTACAGTAACAGGGCCCTGGTTGAGGAAGAATTGAATTGTCTTAGAAACTTTTGGGTTAGATTAACAGTCAGCATTTTGCTGTGTACTTGCTCCTGTCATGTCAGGTTGTCTCCTCCTTTACTATATGCATAGGCTGCCTGCATGAGGGCCCAGGGGCCACATGCTAGAGTTGCCTCTATAAGATACGTGTCTCCCTTACAGATACAGCAATGATGAAGTACTTTGTGCCAGAGAGGACAAACAGACCTCATTTCCTGTCACTGCCTTTAGACCTCGTCTCTATTCCCATTTCCTGCCACTGTCCACAACACAATAATACCACTTCACCATACAACCAGCAAGTTCTATGTATTCTACTAGCATAATACCACTTCACCATACAACCAGCAAGTTCTATGTATTCTACTAGCATAGTGGTTCTTATGCACCTTTTAGAACGTGATGGTCGTTCAGGCACGGCAATCTGCGGTTGTATAGCGTGCGTGGGGTGTGCCACGTGCGCGCCTGCGTATGTGTGTGTTTTGAACGCGTGTAACATATTCATGCATGTGGAATCAGTGTGGTAAATCCAGTCTTCTTACGATTTTAATTTCAATTTGTCTTGGCATTTGAAGAAAAAAGGACACCTGTGTTAGCTCCCTCTCAGACACAGCAGCTCATTTAAAGGGCAAACTTTGGCTGAAACGGTGCACATGTTGGCTAAATCCTTTACAATAACCATGACAAGATTAGTCAGAGCCGCTGGTTGCCAGTAGTCCAATGTACATTTACGAGTCGAGTCCTAATTCTGCTCCAGCACTGGAATTCAAACAAGAGAATGTTCCTCTTGGTGTTTATATGTGCTGATTAGGCACTGTAGCCAAAGCTCTTTCTCCCAGTTTGGGCCTCACGAGACTTGCAGTTAGGGCAATGCAAGATTATTGGATGATTGGTGTTTTCCTGCAGTTTTAAGTCCTTTTCCCCAGGTGAGGTGTGCAGTCTGAGGTAATAATCCTATCTAAATGGAAAACATGGCCTGGCCATAATCCAGCTGCCTCTCTGTTCCTTCAGTGTTTTGGTTAAACAATCTTCCATGGTAATGAAGTACTAATCTGCTCAGCTCTTTACACAAAGCACACTCTAAGAGGCAGGTACACAACTGAATGCTATTTTCTCTGTTTGCTTGTTGTTGTTTTTTTAAGAGGAAAGGCATTCTAATGTGTACTCACAAAGCAGACTGAAAGAGTTGTCCTGCAGGGCAAGGTGAAGCTACATACCTTCACAACATGTCATCCACAACGAAATGCTGTGATTTGTGCCTATACTGTCAGTGGTGGAAGAAGTTCTAGATTTGTTTAAGCAAGTATGCTAGATTATCAAATAAGATAATACTTAAAATAGAAACACTTAAAGTAAAGTAAAAGCACCAATTTAAGTAAAGTGCGTGCACAAATGGACTTTGACGCTTGCTTGCCACCATTGCCTACAGTACATGCTCGGCATCTCTTAACCGAGCCTGTGAAATGTTTACCCCACAGGTCATCCTCTTCCCAGACCTATAGCACCTCATGCCTGCTTTTTTAATAGAACATTCAGTCTGTGACCAGCTTTTCCAATCATGTTCCTGGAGTAACACATACGCTCCCTGCCAGCACGCCGTGCACAGTAATCAGCGGCATCAAGCCGTCTAACTGTATTAACCTATTAAGACCTGGAACGCATCTGTGTCACCTCATTGCTTTTAACCACTGCAACCATTATTTAAAGCTTTAGCTGTTGAACAATAGCAAAACTACAAGCTCATAGCGTGGCATAGAGTGCAGCACTACAATCTTGTAGATCTGCTTTTTTATTGTGAAAACGTGCAAATCTTTGAACATAATTCTTTCAACATTCTTTTCTCACATCAGATGGGCGTCGGCTGCAAATTTCATTATAATCTTTGGGGTCCTTGACACGAAATACTTTGAGAACCACTGACAGAAATATAGTTTTTTTTCCAGAAAACTGTCATGATTTAGAAGACATTTGAAGAATCTATAGACTCGGGTCTAACTGTATTAATCCATTTGCACTTTCCACCGTTGATTAGAGCTGGTGTGAGACGTGACGGTGGCTGGCTGGTGTAGGGCAGCCGTGGCCTGAGGTGGCAGTGAGAGGTTTCATACCCAGCCACACACACACTCACATTATGATTTATTACCCCCTTAACACACACACACACACACACACACACACACACACACACACTCTGTCTAGTGTCTACGCATGCACAAACACATGAGCAAGCATACCGTACATAGTACAAAACATACGCATGCATGCATGCATGCATGTACAACTACATCACCAAAACAGTGTCACGCACGCACGCATACACGCACGCATGCATGCACACACGCAAACATGTGCATACACACACACACACACACGCACGCACGTGCGTGCGCACGCACACACACAAATTGTGAAAAACAACAACTGCTGGAATAGGCTGTGACACCAATGTGTGTGTGACGCATGAATCCTTACGTGCAAATCTGAGTAGTCTTGTGTGCAGGTATTCGTGTGCACGCACGCAGTGTAATAAATCACAATCTGAATGTGTGTGTTCATGTGTGAGTGAACTATATCAGACAAAGTGAGAGGGATTTTAATATTTTTTCCCCTGCAAAGCTTCCCTAAAGCGCCATATGTGATTCTAAAGTGGGCACGTTCAATTTACCCACGATCTGCTCACTTTGACGATATATGCAGGGGCTCAGTCGAAGATGATGTGATTTTGCTGATGAGAAGAACAAACTGAATAGCAATAAGGAAGTTATTAAGTGGTGACATCCCTCCAGAAGCTTGTCTCATCTCTCTACATCTTCACCTCTGAGAACCGTGGTATGTGCATGTGTGGGTGGGCGGTTGTGGGAGTGTATATAAAACACAACGTGTGTGTGTGTGTGTGTGTGTGTGTGTGTGTGTGTGTGTGTGTGTGTGTGTGTGTGTGGACAGAACACGGTTCACACTTTAATATCTCCACAGTAATAGAGCATGGCTGATAAGAGCACGGAGCGTAACGTAGGGAAAGGATCAGGAATCCCATACAGTGGAGAGTGCCAGTCCATTGCAAGTGTGTCAGAGGTCACAGTCAATTTCAAAGCGTAGCGGGTCCTGCGTATTAGTGTGGATAGACGCCAGGCCCTTGTGTTCTCTATCACACAGGTCCCATGCCCTGGAGGGGCAGTATCCTGTGTTCTCTATCACACAGGTCCCATGCTCTGGGGGGGCAGCATCCTGTGTTCTCTATCATACAGGTCCCATTTTTTACTTTTACTTGTAACGGAGTAGTTCATTGCAGTATTGATGCTTTTACTTAAGTAAAACAATTGAGGACCTTTCCCACCACTGGCTTATTGAGAAGAAAGAATAGCAGCACAGAGCATACAGACGGAGGCTTGGTATATGTTTATTGACAATGTTTACATGTACAGAACAATTCACATAGTTATACATCACCATCAAAAGGATAAATGCAAGAAAGCCAACGGCTTATTTCCATTGCAGTCCCTTATTTGAAAATGAAACACAACAATGAATGTGTGAGTGTATGAGTGAGCGTGTCCATGTGAGTGTTTTAGGAATGTGTTATATAATAATTATGTTATTATAATATTTTTTGTGTGTGTGTGTGTTTCTCGTGTGAGTGTATGTGTGCGTGTGCCTATGTACACAAGAGACAATGGGTACATAACACACATCAGGGGGATATGCAATAGTAAAAAGATACAGCATTCAATGCTCAATAATTTTAAGTAATAGTAGAGATAAAATAAAAATAAAAAGACATTTACAAATTAGATGGACTGGCACCTGAAACCGAAGATAGGTTAGGATGTATCCTGCTTAGCCCTGCACTGAAGTTTAGCTTAAGTTTAAGTTAGGTCCAGCTGTTAGTCAGCTATATCTTCAGGGAGGACTTAAAAGTGATAATGTAGCTGGTAGTTTTAAGCTTTTTGGGCATCTGGTGACATCTCTAATGATTATTCATGGACCAGTGGCATCCTGATCCAACTCCCTCTCAGAAGCTCAATATGGCAGAACGTTATTCATCATAATGACAGAATACAACATAGTAGGCTACCTGGAAGATAAGTATTCTATTGATTGGGTGCAGTAATTGTGAGGATTTCTGTGTTGATGCAATAGGGATAAATATTTAAACTGCAAATTAGAACATTCCTTAGGTTGTGGGTGTTAATGAGCATTACATGTTATGAATGAGAGGGTTTTATTCATGAGGTTATTTAGACTACATTGGACTATTATTGCTCTAATCACTCTTTTCTATTAGCCGTTGAGTGTGTTTATGCACATACTGTATGCATAAAGTACATTTGCATTTTTGTCTCCACCAGGCCGAAGGCATGGGGGGAGAGTATGTTTTGCACTCCGTCCGTCCGTCCGTCCGTCCGTCCGTCCGTGTGTCCGTGTGTGTGTCCGTCCGTCCGTCCGTGTGTCCGTGAGCAGCTAATCTCGGCCACCGTTAACCCGGTCGATGCCAAATTTTGCACACACACTCCCTGGATGCCAACGATGAACCTCTGCCCCAAACTTTCCAGAACGGCCTGTTATAGCGCCACCAAGAGGCCGCTTTGTGCAAAACAAGTTTTTGCACAGTACACCTACAGATTTTGTCCAAACATCACGCAAATTGGTACACAGTCTATCTAGAGCCATTCAACGAAACCGGTCTTTCAGATTTCTCACACTCCATCCTGATTGGTTAAGATTGGCTTCCAAAGTTCACAGGAGTGCTCAGTTTCAAACAAAATGCTGCAAATCATGAACACATCGCGTGATTTCCGTGAAATTCTGCACCCACATTCCCACTAGGCCGAGGACGAAATGCCACATGAACAATTTCAACTCAGCCTCAAGGTGGCGCTATAACTGGCCAAAAAGTGTTTTTACCTCTAACTGCACGGATCTGTGGATAACTTTGTATGCCAACTCCCTAGAGGCCATAACATGCCATTTGTATAATGCATGCCATTCATCTTTATAACATTACTAAGCATTATTAATATACTGTTAGATGTTATATTATTTACATTTGTTGCCCTTTTATCCAACCACCAGATGAAGGCAAGCTGCAATGTCCTACATTCCTATCCTGGTGGAGACCAGGAGGGCACTTTTTCTAGTTGTATTCTACTGTACCATATGCTCCAGTGCATTATTTGTCTGTCTGTCTGTCTGTCTGTCTGTCTGTCTGTCTGTCTGTCTGTCTGTCTGTCTGTCTGTCTGTCTGTCTGTCTGTCTGTCTGTCTGTCTGTCTGTGTGTGTCTCTCTCTCTCTCTCTCTCTCTCTCTCTCTCTCTCTCTCTCTCTCTCTCTCTCTCTCTCTCTCTCTCTCTCTCCCCCCCTCCCCTTTTTTCCTTTAGATCCATGTGCACTGTCATCAACATACTGGTTTTCTTTTTTCTGCTACAGTCGACACGAGGATTCCCCCTTTAATAAGAATGCCTCTCCATGTCTCTCCTCTCCTTTCGTCTCCTCTCTCAATCCTTGACTATGCTGTCACCAGAAAGCTCACAATACTGTGGTCTCTTTCCTTACACAGTCTGTTTCAAGGTCTCTGGAGCTAGCTAACTAATACTTGACATTGTCGATGAGCAGCTGTTTGACATTGAGGCAGGGCAAAGACCGCAATCCAAAGTCACCATAGCCCATGTTAGTTAGAGTGCTATCTAGTTGTCAGTCAGCGCTGTGGTGGGGCAGGCTAGCAGTCAGTGGTAATTGATGTGAGCAAAGCTGACATCCTGGGCAGAGCGCTTCAGGTTGGTCTCCGACTGGGACCGAGCAGCCCATCATTGCTAGTTATTAAGCAACTTGCGCTTGGCTGCACTCACTCAGAGGGCAAAAGCCTGTCGCTAGGTGTATACGTGTGTGTGTGTGTGTGTGTGTGTGTGTGTGTGTGTGTGTGTGTGTGTGTGTGTGTGTGTGTTTAAGGGCCATGAAACCCTATATTTGTTTTGTGTAAAGTGTGTAAAAAAAAAGAAGCACAGTAGGCTACATACATGTTGACCTGATAGAGATATAGTATACACTGTAATTTAAGAAACGCAGCTGCAGCTAAACATTTACAGTATAATGAGTGTTAGGTGTGCAAGAATGAACAATAGGCTATACTGTTGACTAACTGTTGACACAATTGCGTGCCCCAGGTACACCAATGGCCAAGTAAAATTCTCAAGGCACACCTGTATTTACAGTGAAAATATCTGGCATTCAAGCATGTTAATAATAATTTTGTATAGTTGCAATGGCTGATGTGGTTAGTTCCTATTGGATGTATTGGGAATAACAAGTAACAAGGGTGTGTACGTACACTAATCTGTTTTTCTGGATGTGTGCCCAATGCTTTTTGGATGACATTTTGATGTGGTTGCAGCAACTTTCCGAAGAAAAGCCAAATAGGATATAGAGGCATGAGAAATAAATGTACCTGTACCAGCAATCTAAAAGAACTGTTTCTACTTTGAAACACAACTTGCACATACATTTTCTTTATATAAATATATAATTTAATGCTTGGCCTTTGCTATTTATCTTTGTAATGTGTCACTTTGTTGAAAGGTTGCAATACTTCCAGCATGTTCTAAGCTTCAGGCTTGTTAGACTCTGGAAGGGCTCGTCTGAGGACGACCTAGAGAGAGAGACCATATTCCTGGTAGCCATTTAGCTCTTATTCCATACTGTTGAACAGTATTATGATCAATGGAAGGTCTTGTCATTTATGCAGTACCCGCTGTATTTGTTCTTTGGGTAGGCTACCCAGTGTTGTACCTACTACCATACAACCGATCGACTAAATATGGAGATAAAGGGATCGCTGATGTTGTCAAAAACATAGTGTTCATTATGTACAATGTAGTGGTTACGGCATTATGGCTGGGACTGTCACACACACAGGCACACAGACATCAATCATATTGCAGTTGATTGGTTGCGGTTGTTGTGATTTGGTGTTGCCTTGGTAGTCTGTGTGTTTTGGCTATGGAGTTGGAGGGGGATGGTATTACTAATGGTAGTCATGGTGATGACTACCTCCAGGTAGAGTTCCAAGTTTCCCCTGGCATGTCACATCCATCAGCCCCATGGACCTCACCAACGTAGAGCTCTCATTGGACAGGTGTAGGCACCTCACTCTTACTGTTCCACTCCTCTCCCTCTCCCTCTCTCACCCTCCCTCTCCCTCTCAATTTATCTCTCACACCCTCTCTCCCTCTCTTCTCACTTTTGTTAGGGTAAATCCCTGGTGCCTTCTCAGATTCCGATTCAAATATATTGTCACATCACAGCTTCTCAGGTGTGAAAAAAGTGGTTGAAATTCTCTGTCGTATCAGCTCCCATCATTTGCAGCTCCTGAAATAAATCAAGGGGGAAACAGTAAAGAAAGAAAGAAAATGCGTCATAAGTCAAATATCCTAACATCCATGCATGGTTAAGTATAGCAGATATAGAAACAGTCCGTTGTGCCTTTAGACTTGTGTGCAGGTGAGACATCACCTAATAGCAGTTACCATAGAGATAGCATCTACTTTTATAAACACATTTGTTTTATTCCTGTGGGGTGGCCTGTGTTGACAGGGAAGCCTGGCAGCACACAGGACTCAACAATCGGACATATCACCCCTCAACTTTGTCTGCCAGACATAGCAGCCCAACCCCTTGCATCCTGCAGCCCAACCCAGTAGTCACTTTGAGTGGCAGGGTTGCGTATAATCTGACATTTCTAACCTACAGAATGGCACTGAAAACATAGAATACGGTTGTGTATGTGACAGGAAACTCCAGATAAACTTACCAACAAACTCCGGTAAACTCCCGTAATGTACCAGCACCCCTGTATATTACTGTATTTTACACAATTATGCCTGCTAAACTTGAGGTTTACGGGCAAATCCTGTTAACCCCTCTTTTCACGTAGTGTGGATCTGTCCGTGGTGCTGAAAACTATTCCTCATCTCAGCTAGTCTGAATTGAGCTGACCATGGAGCTGACCATGGTCCTGAACACTATGGAATGGAGCTATCCATGGTGCTGAACACAACAGTGTCACCCTCTTTCCAGTGAGTGAATGGAGCTGCTTATAATCCTGAGCTAGAGTAGTGGTTATCAACATGGAAGTCAAATATCTTTCAGGATTTTTAGGAGTCACCAAATGTCTTTAAAAAAGAAAAGAAAAACAGTCAATTTGCAGTTTTCTCTGCAGTTAATATTTCAGGATAAACACAATCTAGAGAATGTCATTTAGGCCGAATATTTTGGGGCAAGAGAGAGTGAGGAAGATTCTGTGGGGATACGCACACGCCTGTCTGGGCACACTGAGACAGACCCATCACATGCAGCAGACATGCATGCAAAACTGACTCACTGACTCACTTTGCTCCATATACTTAACTTAATTAGCTAAATTTTGTCAAATTTTAAGAACCTTTCTTATGATAACGGCGAAATGGTAAAGAGAGCACTGTTTACTCTGTCACTGCAACATGGAATGGTGGCTCCCTACACCTGGAACGGTGGATGCATCTTGCTGTTAACAGTAAGATCTAAAAATACCACAAACCTGACACCCCACAAATGAAAAACTGAAATTGGGTAAGAACATTCCCACACAGTTACAAAGCAACACAAATACTAGCAGTGTGTTTTCAATATTCATGCACCATCCGTGTTATGATGAGCCTTAGGAAGACGTGCATATTCTTCTCTCTGACACACAGACGCTTTGAGTAGGTTATAATTACTCTTAAGCTTGTCAAAATCCCTGTTTAAGGAAATGTACCAACTGCACTGTATATTAAAGTCATAACCTTTGTATTTAGTTATGTATAAGGGTACAGTTTATAGTTAGTTTTTATTAACCTAGCGGTCAGCATGTGTGCACCCACACATGCCGACTGCCAGCGCACGCACATGTTGTTCAGTGTGCGTGCGTGGGTGTTGGTTCAGTGTGTGTATGATGTTATATCAGTGAGTTGTGAAGGAGTTTTTTGGGGGTCACCAACCAAATAGATTGAGAACCGCTGAGCTATGGAGCGTGAGACTCTCCCTCTTTGTCTCTATGGACTCCATGAGCGTCCCGGTGTGGTTCCTCCATCCCCCACAGTAGAGCACAATATAGTGTTATGAATATTAACCCATTCTGACCTGAGATCAGATTCATACGAGGTTTCCGCCGGACACACACTGGTCTGATGAACCCATTCTGACCTGAGATCAGATTCTAAAAATGTCAGTCGTTCTTCGATTTTTCAAAAAATAGCAGACCTACAAGCTCGTATCGCGCCACTCGGTGGCGCGATATGAGCTTGTAGATCTGCTATTTTTAAATAGCTAAAGCACGACATGATGCTGACACCAAAATGGGTGCCCGTTCAGAATGGGTTAACACAGGCATAGCCTTACAGTAGGGAAGCCCTGGAATCCTCCATGAATATTGATGAGGGGTCCACTCCCTCATGAGACTCTGAAATATCCGTTTTGGTTTAGTATAGCCTATATTCAAAACAGCCTCCTATGTCAGTGAGTCATATCAACGTTACCTTAATGGGAGTTTCGTCATGAGAATGGGGTTTACGGAGGGAAAAATTGGGATCATATGCTTTGGGCATTATATGCTTATTGCGCAATCGTTCAGGTGGCATCAACTGGCCTGCGGGTGCCCCCTGGACTGTCCAAGGTTCTGAATAGCACACCCTGGCCGGTCTGTCAAAGGGACGGTGGGCACCCCCGCTGAATGCCAGTATAGGCTTTTCCCAATGCAAATCCCAGCCCCTTTTAATGAATATTAATGCTGGCACCCCCATTAGCTTGTGGAAATATTCATGGCCATTCTGGTGCTAAAAGAGTCAGTGAGTATAATATGATCTGCTCCTAATGCTTTTCCATATGGCTCCCCTATTTGTGTGGTATGATTGTAGCACATGTTGTAATGTATAGCCTAGGTCTACCTAAGAAAAAGAAAAATCACACACAAAGGGAACATAGGCTATAAATTCACAGACTTTTTGGTGCACTTGATGCAGGTGACAACAAGGTCTCTGTGACAAAATAGCACTTCCAGAGAAAGGAGCTACTGTGTTTGAAGGTGACTTTTCACACACAAACACACACACACACACACACACACACACACACACACAGTCCATCCATTGTTGATATATCCAGCGTCTCATGTGGGCTCAGTGAAGTGTGAAGAGCCCACCTCTCCCCTCTCAGAGAGCAGGCAGGCTGCAGTGGCCTTGGTCTTGGCTTTGGATCCGTGACGCCACTCCAAGTCCTGTCACTCAGCCTCCACTGTCTTCCATGGTTGAGAGAGGCAGGACAGCGGAGCAGATTTCTCTGTGTTTTCCTACACTGGCGAAGGCAGTGGCTGCGTGTGTGTGTGTGTGTGTGTGTGTGTGTGTGTGTGTGTGTGTGTGTGTGTGTGTGTGTGTGTGTGTGTGTGTGTGTGTGTGTGTGTGTGTGTGTGTGTGTGTGTGTGTGTGTGTGTGTGTGTGTGTGTGTGTGTGTGTGTGTGTGTGTGTGCGTGCCTATAGAGCACAGACTGTTATCCAATAACCAAGGGTGCACCCATGGCTTCCTGTGAGGTTAGGGTCAGGTTAGGGTTTGGGATATAGTGTTAGTAGTGGTGGTGCTAACGGGAGGTCGGACCAATGCCACGCTACCAAAATGACATGCTGGACCCCTGATAAAAGAGAGGGCTTTTTTATGTCGCTCCTTTTTACTGTTTTTTTTTTTTTTTTATCCCTATTCTCTATTGCTTTCTCCCAACCTGGCCCGCTCCCCTTTCGATACATAATTGGAAATGTCTTGTGCTTACCGTCGACTGACTCAGAGTGACTGACAATACAGCATCCATGTTCTGTGGAGCATGGTGGGGGGAAATGGAGCATTGTCTCATGTAGGTGGAGGCGAGTGCCGAGCGTGGTCTGGGGACTTATCTAAATTGAATATCTGCCTTGTTTTTTAGGCCTATAATGAGAATGACACAGTGAGCATTGGGGTCTTTTGCACCAACGACAGCCCTCTTCTTTTTGAAAAAGTGACAGATAACATGGAATGGGATTCATGAAAGCACTTCACAATCCTCCATGGGAATATTCCAATTTAACAATATATATTATTACAGAAACAGTGTGTGTACATCCAATTCTGGCAGACTTTCAGCACTTTCTGATGAGGCCACTTTTGCGAGAATGGGATTCTTACAATAGGGCTGGGCAACACAGGTAGACAGGCTTACAAAGATTATCAGCCTTTCAGTTGGCGACCCTTGGGTCACATGCTGAGAATCTATTGGACAATCCATCTCAATGTACTGAACCATCAAAGTGGTTAGTGTGTGAACTCACTTTCAATGCAGTTTTTGTTAAAACTGATTTTCAGTAAGGACAATTTTAAACCGCTGCATCTCTCAACGTACAGTATTAACTGATAGAAGCAAGTGCAAAGTCACAATGTTTCTTGAATATTAAGGCTAAGTTTATATCTTCATTTGATCATTTGTTAACCGTATACTGTATGTCATATAGCTAGCTGTGGAGTTTTTCCATAGGCCATTCATCTTTGTTAAGTCCAGCACCCTCTCAAGATGACAATGGCACTGCAGGACTAATAACACTTTCTTCTAGATCTTGTTTTGCCTGGCTGCTTCATCCCAGATAGAAAAGGTTATTGAATTGGTTCGTTCCTTTAACCTTGGCTTCTGATAATGTCGTCTTTCAAAGGAAATTCAAGTTGGTCACAAGATCAATTGAGATATGAGTCCGGGCGAGAAGGTATAGAGCGCCGTTAGTATATCAGCCTTGTTCTGTGCAGTCTTAAAAGCCACCGTGGTCATCCATTTTATTCAATTCATATCATATTGCACCATCACTGAGGATCCAATAAAGTTTCTCATGAAATATTATTCCTTTGCAAAGTATGCTGCATGGTACTGTAAAGAGCCCTGCTGCTCTTCCCATCCTTTGGGGGACCAGGGGACATTTGAACCGCAATGGAAATATCGATGTAAAGAAAACTCGTCAGTCCAGAAACAAGGGCCATGCATATAATGAGCAGACGGATGGTCTTAACCCATTCTGAACGGGCACCCATTTTGGTGTCAGCATCATTATGCTTTAGCTATTTAAAAATAGCAGATCTACAAGCTCGTATCTCGCCACCGAGTGGCGCGATACGAGCTTGTAGGTCTGCTATTTTTGAAAAATCGAAGAGCGACTGACATTTTTAGAATCTGATCTCAGGTCAGAATGGGTTCATCAGACCAGTGTGTCCCCGGCGGAAACCTCGTATGAATCTGATCTCAGGTCAGAATGGGTTAAGGAGAATACTAAGTGTGGTGATGACAGACATGTTGACAGACTGGTACAGACCCTGCCACTCAGGAGACCAGGGGAGAGGACAGGGCAGACTATATCACTGTTAGTGCTCCACACCCATCTATACCCCCCTCCTACACGCACACGCACGCACGCACACACACACACACACACACACACACACACACACACACACACACACACCCTTATAGGCACGACCTTTCAACCACCAGAGAGCAGTTTTCACGTCAGTACTGACCTACTTGTGATTGTCAGCGTTGCTGTGTTGTTGTTATCTGAATGTAGTTAAACGGAGCCAGTGTTTTGTGTCTGATGCTAATGCAAAAGCCTTTACACAGGTTCCATTCCAAATTTCATCCCAGATTAATTCAAATGATCTGTGCCAGATGAGCACCCAATTGGATTTCCCAAGCATAACCCCCAGTTAATTGCCTTCCCCTTTCTCTAGGTTTGAAACATTCAGGAGATTGTTTTCGTTCTTTCTTTTCTGCACTCAGCCCCCCTTTCCCTTCACCTAAAAAAAAGAAAGAATTGGAAGATAAATGCGCTAAGTGCGCTCGCACGACTTCTCCACTAACGAGATTCCTAATTAACACTAGCTGGAGCAGAGAAGGTGAGAAGCTCTGGCTGGGAATAGAAGTGCTAAATCTCACAAGTTCCTCTACTTCTCTCTTGATGCTATACATGAGGCTTTACATGTACACATACAGTACACAAGCTTGCCATGAATTTAACCCTATTGTGGGACCATGCCTGCCCAATGTCATGTCCAAAGGGATGTTGACATCCAAATTGACCTCAGAAACGGTTTAAACAGACGATTGCAATGACTGAATGTTTTTGAGCGCGTCCAAATGTACATGTGTTCCCTCTGTTTCACACCGATGACCAGATGAGCCCAGCACACAGGCCAAAGCAAGCCCTCCTTCCATTGCGGGTCTAAAGCTCAAGGTCGTGCATCTCTCCATGTGTCTGGCGGAGGGAGAATAGGAGACCGTCAGCTCTTATATCTCTGATGGTAGACTAATGTGATAGAGCCGAGCCGTAGCAGAGCACGGCTATATTTAGGCCACTTTGGTTCCGGTGACCAAGGCCTTTAGATCCACTACAGTCCCTCAGAGCGTTCACTTAAGTTCAGCCTCCGGAGGTACAGGATCTCACTGTTATCCTTCAGGGAGGTATTATACCGGTGGATGCTGCATCTTCAATGAGAAACAGACACTAATATTCCTCTCATTGCGACATCTAATGAAATATAGAAATGGAAGAACCTGCTGCAGTACACATCTGCTGTTCTTTTCCTCGCCGCTCTGTCCTGTTATTGTGTTTTGCTGCTCGTTGTCTGTTTGTGTTGTTAGATGTGATGCTGCATGAATGGCTGAGCTGTTATGGTTATCTATGCTCCTGAGCCTGTTTGTGTATTTGCAAATCGACATCACTGGTAAAAGGAATCCAACAGCTCTAATAATTCAGACACGTAGCCTTCTGGACATACATACTTTACTCTAGCCTTTCTGCCTTTCTGTATTCCTATATGAATGTGATGTTACAGTATGTTCTGTAGCAGATCATATGTAATTATGAGATATAAAGGTCAAGATGCCCGTTGGTATGTATGCCTCTTTGATTATGCAATAACCTTTTTACCCGTTGGCAGAGTACCCTTTGTACCCATTGAATCTGTTGTATATCCGTTGTCAGACTACAGAATTCTCGGATATCAGTCGGATAGTTTTGGAGATATACAGGAGACTCACTGACACGCATGCAGAGATTCCATGCTCCGCGTGTCTTGACACACTAGTACCATGACATCATATGGATGACATAAGATATTTGGGGAATTGTGGATTTTTGGAAATGCGCTGAGGCGACTTTCCTTCAGGTCCTCAGTGACACACATCATTGAAGCCAGTCAATCAGGTGGTTCTCCAGATATGCAGGGTGCACGCAAGCACCGCGCATTTATAGATAGAAGTTTGCAATGTGTGTACCTAGGTGCGTATGCCCTCCACTTCCCTTTTCCCGAGCTCCAGTGTCTGCTAGCAAGCCCTCTGCGAAGGTCATCAGTGGAATTGGAAAGTGCACTTTGCAGAGACAAACAGATGCAGAGTACAGATAGGCCAGTGTTTATCTAATCTTGTATCGGTCCGCTGTAACGAAGTACAAACACAAAGTCCTCTTGCAATCAGATGAGAGCTTAGAAGCTTTTTTAGCCAGTCAAGGACTTGATATATACGAGTCCAGGAAGTTGGTTTAGGGGGTGCTGATCGTAAAAAGCCTAGCTATTGTCTGAAAAGATACTTAAGCAATATCTAGAGACTTCCAACACATATTCTAGTTGAACACCGACAGTGCTTCCTCTCCTCTCCTCTCCTCTCCTCTCCTCTCCTCTCCTCTCCTCTCACCACACCTCATCACTCTGCCTCAGCTCCTCAGATTTTACCCCCTGTTAAGCAAATGAGTGCTCCAGAAATTGACTGCAATTTCCCCCTGCTTGCCGAGGCCCCTGAGTGATTGTGTGCTAGTCTGGAGCTGGTAGCTGAGGCCCAGCCGCTCTGTGGGCTGAATAATGATGGTGGCACATTGACTGAGGTCTTAAATTAAGAGTACTTATCTTAATTGAACATCTGAAATAATGTTTTATTTACAACAAAGGGAAGGTGGTGCAGAAATGAAGTGGACTGCACTGAGCTCACAGCAACCAGAGAGAGAGAGGCAGTCAGTATTTACTGACTGCCTCTCTCTCTCTGGTTGCTGTGGTTTATATTTCTGATGAGCTGCTTATAGGTTTGATCACACTGGAGACACTGGAGACATGTCAGGTCAAAACAGGTTAAATTAAAAGGTGATCATTTTGCTGGACAAACAATTTGGTTTGGTTGTCTTTATTGTTGCTCATTAAAACAATTACTATACTGTATATTATTTGTAATGATCATGCACAGCACACACCCACCCACACCCACGCGTGCGCACACACACCTACTGTACAGCGGTTGAGGCGTAGCACCGTGTTTGAGCCCCGAGATCGACAATCTTTGGGCCACTGAGCTGGTGAAGGACGAGATCGAACGAGTCGAGCGCTTGTGATGTAAAGGAAAGTCAATAACGAATGCCCCGGAAATGATTCTGTGTCACCGGAAATTCACCAAATCAGCTGGAATCGGCTTCAAAGTAAGGGCCATACCGCCGTAAAGGCTGGCGTTCTGCGACAAACCTTTTTTTGTTTTTAGCACACAGTGGGAGGAGCATACACAACAGGAATTATATATGTGTGCATGCTTTTGAGAGTGATGGAAATTGTAAATACAGAGTAACAGACAGACAGAGAAAGTTGGCCAACAGTGTCCATCTCTCTCTCTTGATTATAAACAGTGAGTTTTATTTCTCCACAGCACTAATCAGTTTCATTGTTACAGTTGCTATGATTGGCTTCGCATCACAGTGATTATGCTAACTTCAACCAACCAAATGTCATGTCAGACCCAGACAATCCTCTCCACCTTCTTTCAGAGTTGATGTGTTGACTGACCTTCTTCTTCTTCCTTTGGTGATTGCAAGAAATTACCAGTTCTGAGGAAGAAGGAGAATGGTATCATTTAGAAGGAAAGACAGGCGGGGATGAATTGATTTGTTTTTTTATTTTCGATTATGCTTGTAGACTTTTGCCATTTTCGTTTTGCCACCTCCCCAGTCCCCAGAGTTGTTGTGATTTTTGATTTGAACAAGGGCATTGCTATTTTCTTACCTTTACTTTACTTTACTTTATTTGTTTATTTGGACAGGACAATGCAGATTAATGGACGTCACATGGACGTAAATACACAGGATATAGCACAGATAGACAGACAGACAGACGAACCTGTCCTATTTTGCATGTCTTACCAGGTCTTATGACTTAACTTAAGACCTGGAGACGTGGCCAATCCTGTTTGGCTATTTTGAGTGGTCAAACAGCATTAGCCACTCCTCTAGGTCTTAAATTAAAGGAGAATTCCGGACTAGGCATTTTCTTACCCGTTTGTTCGGGGATATAACAACATCAGATTAAGGTAAGAAAATGCCTTGTCCGGAATTCTCCTAAGGGATATTTCACGTTCAAACATGTTTGAAAGTGAAATATGATATCCCTTTAAGTCAGGGGTATTCAACTGGCGGACCGCGGTCCGCGACCGGACCGCGGACCACCTCTTTGCGGACCACCCAAAAAAAAAAAAAAAAAAAAAAATGTTTTTTTTTTTGTTTTTTTTTTTTTTAAGTTAATAATATAAATAACATCAGATGGTACATTTCTCATGTGAAATTGCTGCAAAGGCCCCCAAAATGTCCCCCAAGGGCCCCCAAAATTCTGACGCGCGCGCGCAGTGTGATTTGGATTTGGAGTTCCACTCCGGGCCTGCACTCTGCACCCTATTATTGGTTGGTTGGAAGGGGATCTGATTTGTATAAGCTTGACCATACTAAACGGGCATAGAGCCCCGCTCTCCGATGGACGCCGCGCATGGGACCGGACCTCGGTCTTATTCAAAAAAATATTTGTGGACCTTCATCATTTCTAGTTGAGGACCCCTGCTTTAAGTCATAAGACCTGGTACTTAAGACACGCAGAATAGGGCCCTCGAGATTGATGCTGTGTATTTCTACCAATACTACTGTGCCTCAGTTGAGGCCTTCACACGCATGCATCTATAGTATTTCCTCTCGTACAACAGTACGTATACGTGCACGAGAACAAGTGCACACGCTGTGATTGTGGAACTCTGTCATAACTTAACTCTGTACAGCTCCTGGAAGAAAGTGAACTTTTTAGCAGGTGTGTGTGCGTGTGTGTGTGTGTGTGTGTGTGTGTGTGTGTGTGTGTGTGCATACAGGGTCATTGTCCATTACTGTTTATCGTGTACATTACGCATTGTTTTTTATTCTCCTCCTAGAGTGTGTGGTGTGTGTGTGTGTATATCTGTGTGGGTGTGTTTGCGTCCTCGCACACATACTCTATACCTGTGCGTGTGCGTGTGTGGCTGCTCTCCAGTCATGCATGCCATCTGCCGCCTCTGCAGGCGGCGTCACCCAGAGCCTGATGTTGTTGATGCATCATCACACTCCGCTCCATCACCTGTCCCATGCTATTACCACACAGCACACTGACTAATGAACCTATCGGATGCAACGCCCCACCCCCCGTCCAGGCATCACATCACCCGTGGAAATGTGTGTTGTTGCCGTCTCGGAATCCTTATCCTCCAGTGGAATGGAAAATATTGATAGTTTTGTCGCCGAGACTTCTGACCTCTAAGCGTTCGCTTAGTGGTGTGGTGTTGTTTTTCTTCCTCATAGCCCGTGTTTTCCATTTTTCCATTTCCCCGTCTGTGGTGAGATCAAACAGGCAATTAGAAGTGCTGCTGCTCACTAATGTTCTCTCATATTCAGTCAGAAGTCTCTGTGTGTGTGTGTGTGTGTGTGTGTGTGTGTGTGTGTGTGTGTGTGTGTGTGTGTGTGTGTGTGTGTGTGTGTGTGTGTGTGTGTGTGTGTGTGTGTGTGTGTATGTGTGGGCTAAGAGATACTATCATACTATATATAATGGATGGATGTCTCTCCCTGTCTCTACCACTTTGCCTTGGGAGCCTCTGAGTTCAACGTCTAACTTAGTAGATCAATACAGAGCGGGGTCTGTGTACTGTCAGTCACAGTGCTGGACTTCCTGACCGCTGGCTCCATGCTGTCTTCAGCAGGACGTGGAGAGGAGAGCGGGTCACTTGGGGCAGGAGGACAGGACCTCTCAGACTTTCTCTGTTTTTTCCCCCCTGCTGCAACCGGGTCTCTCTTACTGCATGGTGCTCGTGTACCTCTTCTCACTTCCTCTCCTCTCCTCAGTCAGGTTTGCCGCACGGGTCATGCCTGCTGTTTCTCCAACAACGACCTTCTTGGCATTCATATACAGTTGCAGGCATTCACACATGGGAGCTGCCCAGCATAGCAACATTCTTCTATTGTTGGCCACTGAGCAGCTCCACTGGAGCAGGTGGGGGTTATGTGACTAGTCAAGGGCACCTCCGTGGTAGTTGTTGAGGAGGAGGGGAGAGCATTTCATCAACCCCCCCACCCCCTTGCGGCGTTCTAATTTCCCATGCGGGTCCAGACATGAGATTTGAACCAGCAACCACTCTGTCTTAAAGTATATCCCTATAACCCCTGTGTCTGCGCGAATCAGCGTAGGTCCTCACAACACTAGGGGACAGTTGTGGTGGTTCCATGTCTTCACACGTCCAATGGTGAAGTGCTGCTGTACTTCACGGAGCAAAAAGTTAGTTAGTTCCAAACCACTTCTAATTAACCTCTAATACACTCTCTATTAATGTCACAAATGGAGAGAATAGGGAAAGTGCAGAGAGAGAGAGAGAGAGCACTTTCAAGCTTTTATTTTACTCTGGAGTTTGATATACACTCTCCTTGCCTCACCTCCCTCCCCCCCCCCCCTCCTCTCTCTCTCTCTCTCTCTTTCTCTCTCTCTCTCTCTCACACACACCCCGTCTCTTCTCATGTCAGGTGGGCTGTTTGACGGCAGGTAGATATGACATTCTATGTCAGATCAGTCCACAGAACTGCCTCTTTAGAATGCCTCAGCTAATGAACTAGCTGATATCACCAGTACACGCATGCACACACGCCGTCGCACGCACGCTCTACGCTCTAGAGTTAAAGCTGCAATCCAAAACGTCCATGTCCTACCTGGGATTCAAACTCTTGTTTACTGCGAGAGACAGACATTTCTGACGATCTTCCAGGACAGAATCCTAGCCATGGTAGATATTGTGCTTATGATCTTCAGGCAGTACTACTTGTCAACCAGTCAGTGATTGGTTGACACCAATGTCTAAATGTCTCAATGGAAGTGTATAGGAGACCACCTCCAACCACTGCAGATAGCATAACATACTACACTATAATACTATAGTATATACTATAATAATTATTGTAACCATTCTGTATTGTAGTACAGAATGTTTAAAATAAATATTATAGTTTCATTCATAACAAAAAGGTTTGAGATTACAGCTTTAACATAACACTGAGGATTTGACTGTGCCTGAACGTTTTCTCTCTATTTGCTCCATTCTACTCACAGTGCTGTGCGTCATGCAGTGCAATGTGACTGGCTGTCTTGCGGCACAGTGTACTGCGGTCTATACAGACACACGGGGCACACTGCAACGCCTCATCTCCATCTTGCCCGTAAAACACTCCTGACTTTTAATATCCCGCGGTCCAGCCAACCGTGCACTTCCTAAGCATGATGGGGCTGATTGGAGTCAAACCACCGACCGCCAACACACTAGCAATGATAACAATAACGATGGGGACAAGGTGGGGGCCACCTAGGTACAGATAAAAGGACAAACAGTTTTGTTCCCCTCCTTGTTGATTTATTTGTTTTCCATTCCTCGCCTCCCCCCCACACACACGCACTCCCCTGGCCGCTTTACATAATGTTGATTTCCACGGTCCGAATAGACTGCGATGATGAATCTCTCTGGACTTTTATGTGCTTTTGATGGATGGTGCAGGCGACACAGAGACACAGAGAAACAATGTGTTGTTTCATTTCACTTTGTTCCTCTGCTTGTGATTCTCTCTCTCTCTCTCACTCACTCTCTCTCTCTCTCTCTCTCTCTCTCTCTCTCTCTCTCTCTCTCTCTCTCTCTCTCTCTCTCCCAAGATGGTGGCCGCACTGTAAATTAATTTAATTCCGAGAGTGAACAAATATAACGAAATGGACCCGTTTATACACTCATAATTTCAAATGGATTTAAATGAACAGGATCTTCCTGTGTGCTGCCAGTCGGCACCGTACAGCCTCCCTCAGCACCTTCTTCTTTTTTCTTTTTTCTTTCGGACGGGATGTAGTCGGTCCTGGACCGTTGCCTCGCGTCATTAGGGGGCTTCCTCTGTCCCTCATAACGCATAATTATCTTATCGAGCGCGGAGATATCTCCCTGTGATTAATGTAAGATATGTACTTTATTATTATTACGGTGAAGAGGGTAAAGGGGGGGGGGTGTTTGGCAGACAGAGAGAGGGGGGAGGGAGGAAGCATATAATTATTACTGATACATATCGACCACCACTCCCTCCCACCCACCCACCACCCATGCCTCCTCCACCTCACCCTCCCTCCCACCCACCCACCACCAACACCACCACCCATGCCTCCTCCACCTCACCCTCCCTCCCTCCCACCACCGACACCACCCATGCCTCCTCCACCTCACCCTCCCTCCCACCCACCACCGACACCACCCATGCCTCCTCCACCTCACCCTCCCACCCACCACCGACACCACCCATGCCTCCTCCACCTCACCCTCCCTCCCACCCACCACATACACCACCCATGCCTCCTCCACCTCACCCTCCCTCCCAACCTCCACATACACCACCCATGCCTCCTCCACCTCACCCTCCCTCCCACCCACCACATACACCACCCATGCCTCCTCCACCTCACCCTCCCTCCCACCCTCCACCCACCACCGACACACCACCCATGCTTCTCCCCACTGCCCCTATTGAGTTACGGGCCTGCAGTGCCTAAGTAATTTGTAATGGCCATTCACCGCAGTGGCAGTGCAGAAATCCTATTTTGTGATGGCTGGCTAATGTGATCAGGGGCATTTTAAGCCTTTTTTCCCCCTCTCCCTTTGCTCCTCTGAAATTACATCTGCTCCTCAGAGGGCTGATGTCTCTCTATCTCCCCTTCTCCCTCTCTCTCCTCCTCTTTTCGGTGATCTTGTTAGAGGGGGCAAACTGCTCTGGCTGGTTGGTTGGGCTCTCTTCCTCCTCTGACGCACGCACGCACGCACACACGCACACACACGCACGCACGCACACACACACACACACCCATGGAAAGCAACCTTGACGTGGCCGTTTATAGTCCTGAATGTTCCATCTCCTGTCTCACTCTCCTCTCTGTCTCCTCCCCTCTTTCCATCTTCCTCTCCGTCGTCCATCTCCTTTTGACTTAGTGAGTCATCCAGGCAAAAATAAACAGTAAGTGTAACTCTGAGTGTGTACAAATGGAACCACATGTAAGGTAAGGGTCCATTTACAGTTTTGCCTCAAACTGAATAGTGAACAACGGATCGTAAACAAACCTTTAAAATCCTTTGTATTGAACTGAAGTTATCTGGGTCAGAGCAACCATTCAGTCCATTTTTCACAATTTAACAGTTAATGCAGCACAATGGTGTACCATTGTCAGAGTACTTGGAGGCCAGTCTATGATGTTTGTGCTACGATGTTGATGACATCAGGGACCAATATCGATATCCAATATAATTAATTGCTGTTATGGCCGATAACCAATATAAACCGATTTGATTTAATTCTGTATAAAAATTAATATTGTGAGCTTGTAGTAGATCTGTCCAAGCTATAGGCCTACAGTGTTGCTACTTTGGGCTTATTTTCTTGTAAATAGCTTTAAAATATTGGGGGTCATTGACATGAAATAGTTTGAGAACCACTGCTCTAAAACAACATTCAAGAAAGTTTGACAGTCGGCTCTAGTTGCTTATTATGGATTTATTTTCATAGGCCTCGTTGCTTGTTTCTCTCTCACAAACTCTGGCAACGCTGGTCAATGACGGATGTTTGTTTTGTTTAGCTTAGCACAAACGCTAGCATGTTGCTGCCATCATGAATATATGCAGTATTTAGCGCAATGTGCTGTCCAACAACTTATGTGTGGCTGGCTACCGACCCTTGGGAGGATTAGACACGCATTGCATGTACGTGGCCAAGCATGCATGCGCAGCACACGTGGCCAGGCATGCGCAGTAACAGCGAAGACTGCGGTGAAGTGTTGAACAGAGTTTCCAAAAACACGCTAATATGCAGGTGACATACAATTCCAATGACAGAATCTATGTTCTTTTTTTTATGTTTTTTTTTTGCGGCTTTCGCCTTTATTTTATATTTTTTTATATAGGGACAGACAGTAGGCTGACAGGAAATGGGGGAGAGAGATGGGGGAGTGACATGCAGTAAAGGCCGTAGGCTGACAGGAAATGGGGGAGAGAGATGGGGGAGTGACATGCAGTAAAGGCCGTCGGGATCGGGAGTCGAACCAGCGGCACGCTGCCAGACTTGGGCTACCGGCCAAGGTGCCTGGACCGCTGATCCACGGCCCAGGCCGAGAATATATATTCTGAACAACCACTGATGCGACTGCCTTCCCACTCAGCACTGCTCCTGGTCCTTGGTGATACAGCCCTTCAATTTAAAGGTTCTCCAGGTGGGACCTACAGTTCATACACACACGTTGTGAGCATTATAGCGGGGAGACAGCAAATTTCTCTTTTAAGGCCTCGAGCTGAAAAAGTTTTGGGGAGCCCTGGACTACAATGCAGTTGTCAAGCGAATCCCTCCATGTGTGCGTATTGCTCCTGTAGGCATCTGTACTGCCCCAGGGTGTTTATATTAGTGATAAATCAGTTCAGTCAGAGTGTGGCTTTAGCCAGAGGACTCTCCTCCAGCAGAGGATGGGGGGGGGGGGGGGTAATGGATGTGGGAGTCAGCCTGGGTATATCTAGTGTTAAGGGTCCATTTGGTACATTTGTACACTGGCAGAGTTAAATGAACACGATTTTACTGTGCACGTAATGCACCGCTCACCATTCCCTCGCCCAGCAAGTATGCTCTGCTGCCGGCGCCAGAGTTCTGTACCAAAACGCTGTTCTCGTCTGTGTGTGTGTGTGTGTGTGTGTGTGTGTGTGTGTGTGTGTGTGTGTGCGTGTGCGTGACTGCGTGTGTGTGTGTGTGTGTGTGTGCGTGTGCGCGCGTCGTCAAACACGTTGCTGCGTAGTGGCTCGTGGGTGTGGCTCGAGAAGGAGAAGGGAGGAAGGGGAGAGGAAGAGAGAGAAAAAGAGGGAGGGAGGTGACAGCTGAATGCTCGCCCTTGGACTCCCCAGATGCGTCGCCACTGAGGAGGAGGCGGGTGGGGTGCGAGCACGTGTGAATATATGTGTGATCGTGTGTGATCGTGTGTGTGTGTGTGTGTGTGTGTGTGTGTGTGTGTGTGTGTGTGTGTGTGTGTGTGTGTGTGTGTGTGTGTGTGTGTGTGTGTGTGTCTAAATGCTCAGATTGTGCTGACCCAGCAGACTCCAGCACTCGGCTCCCCTTCTCTCCTCCTCTTCTCTCTCCTCCACTCCACTCCCCTGCTCTTTATGGCAGAGCACGCAGGTCACCTTCTCAGTTTCTGAATTTAATACTCAGCTAGAGAGAGGCAAGAGAAAAGAGGGAAGAAAAAGAATAGAAAGAAGACTGGTGGGAAGGTGATTGATGGAATTCTCCCTCCTCAGAGTGGATTTTTTTTAGATGAGCTTATAGACAGCTTCTAAGCAGCTGCAAACAGTAGAAAACATGAGTTGATAACTATCCTATATACACAATGTACACACAACTGTGGTCGGTTCACCTTTCTCTGGCTGTAAGCCTGAGACAATCTGTTATATCCAAGATGTCAAACTGAAATAAATTACACTTAATTGACAAACAGTAACATATTATACAGTATAAGCCATCTTGTATAGGACAGTGTCATTGGTCTTTAGTCTTGACTGGAAAATAAAAAAGAAATTATCTGGAGACATTCAGTCTATTTTTGTCTATTTTCTTTTTTTGTCCTCTTCCTCTACATATTATGATATGTACCTGTGTGTTTGCAATTTGTTCCCTCAGCAGTTTTCCAAGATTTTCTATTTTTGTTTACCGTAAACGTGTAACAAAATTTTGATTAATTTTAGAAAATTAGAACATGCTCAAAATAGTGTTTTTATAAATGTTTAGCCATTTTAAGAGCTTGTGAATAAATAATAACTACATTGGAACGCAGCTAGGTTATTTTCTTCCCATTTCCTGAAAAGTAACAGTTTATTTAGAAATGCAGGGTTTCAGTCAGACGTGGCTGAAACGCACGCTTATCCGACACACCAAAAGTCTGACATGCGCAAATCACCCGTTGCTCCCGACATGCGTTGGTCCGTCATGCGTTGTGTCGTTAGGTTAGGGTTTGGGGTAGGGTGTGTTAGGTTAGGGTTTGGGGTATAGGGTGTCGGACTAATGACTGTCGGACTGTTAGTATGTCGGAACTTATGCCTGTACACCAGCCAGACAGCAGCAATATGTATTGCCCAAGTGGTTCAGGAATGGTGGAAAGTGTGTTGATTTGTGGAGATTATCTTGTTGAACAAAACATGTTCATATCATAAGCCTTTGTTTGCTACCGAGCTTATCATAATTTATTCAAAACCCAATGCAGGAGTTCCATTGGAAGTCTTCTGGGTTGGTCTACAGAAAAGGAGAAGGACATCCCTGTGTTACTGTGGTCTACAGAGTCCTGTTAACATGCAGGGTCTAGAAGAACTGCATTACAACAACAATTACAGTTAAAATAACAAAAAAGCGCTTGGGTGCAACAACATTTTTTTTAGGACATGCCACACCAAAGCAACTCTGCACCAACTGAAATTGGTGATAATGATTGTCTACATGCAACTACTTACAACCGTTGGGTTGCAAGGAGTTGCATGGCAAATCATTGCTGTGGTTTGGGCCTTAAAGTCCCTGGCGGGGTTGTGGGTTCGAATCCACTGTGGTACATCTGGCTTTGTCAGGCATGTACAGTACGAACACAATTGGCCCGTGTTTGGGGGAGGGAAGCCGTGGCGGGGAGGCTGGTATTGGTCAATGTTGCGAATGCAGACCCTGCAGATCATGTCTGTCTGTCTGTGTGTCTGTCTGTCCCGCTGTGACACCACCCGCCCGCCACCAGAGGGCGCAGCTGTAGCACACACACACACACACACACACACACACATTTACGAGCTGCGTTTGCTTCCCGCGTTTGCTTGTCTTACTTGTAATATTACTGCAGCACCTGTCGGTGGGGAGTGATGGGCAAGAGGAGTAG
>NC_139701.1:26359335-26419335 GCF_964188405.1 Protomyctophum parallelum | reverse complement strand
CGTCATAGACCTTCCTACTGAAGACCCCTCTCTTCCCTGGGCCAAGGTGTTGATGTCTTGTTGATCTCTTGTTGGCGTTTCTGTAACATGGAAGTGTTTTATGGGATGGGGTTGGCCCCACGCCCAACCCCCAACCTGGAGGGCCAGGTGCTGCTTTTCGTCCGGCCTCTCCTCTAGAAACCTGCCCGGCATGGTTAAACCTGTTGGAATGTACATGTAGCTGGGGACCCCCTGGAACTCCCTCAAGGACCCCTGGGGTTCCCCGGACCCCACTTTGGGAACCACTGCATTAAATGCATCCATTTGTAACACAGACCGAACAAATGCATCCAAATGGGCCCATACGAGACGATTTGTATAGGCTACACTCTGAGTGTTAGGTTAACAAGGAGGATTTGACAGTAGACACTATAGTGTCTCATGATCTCCGGCATGTACGAGAGAATCAAATGTCTGCTGTTGGATTCATCTCAGTGTTTTAGGAGTCTGTGATGAGTGGCGGGTTCCTCTGGAGAGCAGTAAACAGTGGAGGGCACATTACTGCTTTTTGCCAAATGACCTCTGGCTAACCTCCCTGGCGCAGCATCAAAACCCACACACAGATACAAAAAGCCCTCACACACACATGCACACGCGATCGCATGCGCCATGCTCACGCGCGTGCACACACACACACACACACACACACACACACACACACACACACACACACACAGACGTATCAGAGCTGTTGTGTGAGTATCTACACATCAATAGCTCCCCCTGTGGCAACTTTGAAAGCTTGAAAGCTGCAGCTTCTTGTATTTCTCCTCCGTGCTCGGAGCTACTATAGTATACATTGTTGCAACGCTCTAGTGTGGTACATTCATAGAAAAATAGTCAAATACCAATGTCTACCTATCCTCCTGCTAACAGACCGTTTGAAAAGACTGCTCTGAATCATCTTGTCTCATTCTCAGGGAGTACGTAGTAACGTCCTATAAGTGGGTCCATTTGTACACACTCCAAGATAAAAATGGATGGATCAACACTGAGGATTTGACTGTGTAGCCGTGCATCGAGCGTCCTACCAGACAAAGCTGGTGTGCTGCTCAACTGGACTTGTTTTGATTTATGAGCCCGGTCGTCTCAGCTGTCGTAAGGTTCTTTTTCCTGCCGCTTGTCTAATTAATTTGGTATTATTTTGGAGACAGACATGCATTGCCCTCACACAAGGATGAAAACAGTGCATGTTTTACGGCGAACGTCGCCAGAGTCTGAATTTATTACTCTGTTTTCTCCTTCCTACAACACGTTCTTAACAGCCTCGCTCTGCTAAGAGCCCATTATGTGTGTGTGCGTGTGCGTGTGCGTGTGCGTGTGTGCGTGTGTGTGTGTGTGTGAGCCCAAAGTCGGATTAGTAGAAATTAAATGCATACATGCCATTCATGAATAGTATTATTCCCTCAGAAAAGAATAACTTTTGTGCTGTATGTCTGATTGTCTGTCATAGACATTTCAAAAGTGTGTGTGAAGACAATAGCCTACAGTTGTAATGTAGTGTGTGTGTGTGTGTGTGTGTGTGTGTGTGTGTGTGTGTGTGTGTGTGTGTGTGTGTGTGTGTGTGTGTGTGTGTGTGTGTGTGTGTGTGTGTGTGTGTGTATGTGTATGTGTATGTGTGTGTGTGTGTGTGTGTGTGTGTGTGTGTGTGTGTGTGTGTGTGCGCACGTGCATAGTCTTTGAGTTTCTGTGTCGTCTTGCTATTGGAGGTGGGGATGAGGCTACAGAGTTGAGTAAGTCTAGATTACAGTCATTTACTCTCAAACAACTCATTTTCGGAGTGTTGACATGTCCATTAACCCCAGCCAGAAAAATCATTAATTTTTCCCCAATGAAGACATTAGTCATCGGACCAACTCTGTCTGCTCTGTCCTACTGCCGCTCCACACCGTACGGACAGAGAGAGGGCAGACTGGACCTAATGTACAACACACACACACTCTGTGTGTGTACGTGTGTGCCCCAAAGAACGTGCACACACAAACATGCACGTGTGCATGGACAAAGTCAGTCCGTGTGCACACGTTCTCCCTCA
Organism: Protomyctophum parallelum; assembly: GCF_964188405.1. NCBI lineage: Eukaryota > Metazoa > Chordata > Actinopteri > Myctophiformes > Myctophidae > Protomyctophum > Protomyctophum parallelum. The sequence continues at coordinate 26,417,261 of NC_139701.1, read as the reverse complement.
CGCATTCTCTCTCTCTCTCTCTCTCTCTCTCTCTCTCTCTCTCTCTCTCTCTCTCTGACACACAAGCATGCACGTGTGGGTACGTGCGTGCGCAAACACACACACACACACACACACACACACACACACACACACACACACACACACACACACACACACTTCCTACATCCTGTTTTGTTTCCAGGCTTATCAGGAGCTTTATTATGTCTCACAATACTGGGTAATTAGGTGTCCTCTGCTGTGCATGCCTCTCTCTCTCTAACGGTAGAGAAATAGACCTGTCACCATTTGGGCACTAGAATATTCACCAAATGCTAAGCGGTAATGGCTTGCTTTGTATCAGCGTAATGCATTGCATTGACAGCAGGGGGGGGGCACTTAAAAAGGAGACACTGTCTTTTTATTTAACGTCCCCCACCCATTTTTCTCTTTCATTTGACTTCTGCCTCCAGCTGCTGGGTGAAACGTTGCAAATTTAAGTCAACCTATTCGACAGCAGTCAATTAGCATGTGGCTCCATGCAGTTATTATTGTCGTAAGTACTCATCATTATGTGGTATTGTGTATTGCACCAGATAGATGGAAAATCTAAATACAAAACTGACTAATAATAATAACAATAATAATAATAATACATTTTATTTGTAATATAGATTTCTCACAAGCAATGTGCTACAATGTGAACAGCTCACATTTTCGGTACACATCTGTAGCTGGTCCCTGGTGACATTATGATGCTATATATATGATCAGAGTAGACCAGAGAATACAGAGGAACAACACAATGGTGGAGGCAAGGGGAAACAACAGTGGGAAGAAGGAGACAGGCCATTAAAGGAGAATAATAGACAGGGACAGACAGAGGTAAGAACATAAGAGAAGAAGGGGGGCGGGGGGTGGGTGGAACAGAACAGAGAAGTGAGGACGTCCTGTGGTTAATCTCCACATTACTGAATGGCATTTCCCCAGCAGCTGAAGCTATAGCATACTGTCGAAACTTGGGCACCAAGTCCTCCACGTAATACTGCAGTCTCCCATATTCTAAAACGTCTGTTTTGGACGGCTATGCCACTGTCATCCCAACGATTCAGCAGCTGACACATGCGCCTGTTTTATAATATCCTCTCATTAACATTTAGAAGCAGTCAAGGAGAGAGCACGCTGTATAGGTGTCAGGTGTAAAAGCAGCTGTGAATCTATATCTGGAGAGAGCAGAGCGAGAGGAAGCGGTGCGTGTTTTGCAGCAGGGCTGTGGATTGGCTGGCTGCAGCTTGCATGGGGGAGTTCATTCCACAGACGGCGTACTATATGATAGCAGGGTCATACTGAGCTGTCATGGACCACTGATCTATTCCCCTACCTGTCAACCCCTCAGAGAGGCAAGAGACAAGAGAGGATAGCCTAACCCTCACCTCCTTTTCTCTTTCAGCCGCCTCGCTCCTTTTTTCTGTTTCTCTCCTGTGTTTTCTGTCTCTCTGTGGTGTTACCAAGGTGACCCGTACGCTTCTCTGTGTTCAATGTTTTGACAGGATGCATAACTGCTACACTAAGGAAAGTGTCGCACGCAAACTATATATAAATACTAACTTTTCTTTGAGAATGTGTGGCATCAGCTCTTGTCTGCTTTTCATATAAGGCTGCTCAATATGTGATTTGTAGTAATCTAGTATTGATGTAATGACCATATACTTCATATAGAACACATGTGTATAGGATATCATTTTAACGTAATATATTGTTGCCCCAGTTTTGGCGCAACAACCAAATAACACATTTTGTTTTAACAGAGCAATAAATATTCAACATTATTATATAGTTGTATCTTTAAACCAGGTCAGAAATGTGACAAAGCTTAGGTATGAATTTATCTTACGTGCTTGTTATTTACACCTGTGTACAGTGACATTAAAAAAAAGTGTAAAAATGTAACTGTAAGAGTAATTTGAGTTCACTTAACTTGGAAACTAACACTGAATTTACAACTATGGATGTTGCTGTGTAGCCGTGAAAAGGCTATTCAAAGGTACTGTATCTGGCACTTGAGCGTAGCTCAAAAAAAGAGAGGCCAGTGATGTGTGCACCAAGGCCTCTATCTCCAGGATGAACGAGGCTGTTCTGCAGTAGATAATGGCTGTGAGTCACATATTACTGTATTTATCCAACGCAATAAAGTAGGAGCAGGCAGGCAGATTACTCTGCCCAGAGTCAGGGAGATAATGATGTCTGGCTGCTTGTGTGGCCTAGAACGCACGACAGACAGACAGACAGACAGACAGACAGACAGACAGACAGACAGACAGACAGACAGACATGCAAATGGACAGAAAGTGCCATTAGCGATGCTGTACGTGGAAGCTGTTAGCACAAGTGGCTCCTCGGTTGAGGATGCTTAAGTCAGCCCTCTGCTGTTCCATGAAAGTCACCTTCCCTCTCTTCTCCTCTGCCTTTATCCACTCCTCCTACTCCACCCTTTTCTTCTGTTCTCCATCAGCTGTTCTTCCATTATGTGCTCTCTAGCCCCTCCATGAGGCTCAGGCTGCATGGGTGAATCTTGGCTGTGCATTTTCTGGGCTTGGGATATTGTCCGTGTGTATTTGTGTAAATTGTTTTTTAGACTGAATTTTTTTTCAGATTTTTTTTTTTTTGTTGACACATTGTAAGCTTGTAGATTTGCTATTTTATTTTAGCCTAGATAACGTCATGCCCCAAAAGGCTAAACGTGGTTAATAACAACTACACATTTTCACTTGTTTTCTAGAATTGGTCACATCACCCACTCCCCACCTTTGGTGTGAATCTGCGTCAATTGATCTGACCAAGCGCCATTTGGCATACGTCAATTGGTCTTTTATAGTTTATGATCGATCGAGTCGAGATGCTACTCACCTTAGCATTGGGTTGCTAGCTGGGGCGCGCCAAATTCCCCTCAGGGCACAGGTCTCCACTAGGCCAGGTCAGGTTGTGGCCTCCTGGTGGCGCTATAATAGGCCAATGTGAAAAGGGTGCCATTTCTTCTTTATACGCCTTGGATGACAATTGGATGATTTGCGGCATTTTGTTTCAAAAATGTGTTTTGCAAAAATCCACCTTTGTTGGTGCTATAACAGGCCAATGTGAAAAGGGAGGAATATATTCCTCAGCCTAGTAGGAAAGTCTGTGAAAGATTTCACGTAAATTGCACACTGCGTTCATGATTTGAGGCTTTTTGTTCAAAACGGGCCAATCCTGCATACTTTGAAAGCCAATGTTAGCCAATTAGGATGGAATATTCAAAAATGTGTTTTACAAAAGTCAGCTTCCTGGAGTCAGCTATGGACGTTCTGGAAAGTTTCGAGGTTCATCGTTGGCATTCAGGGAGTGTGTGTGCAAGATTTGGCATCAACCAGGTTAACGGTGCCGGAGATTAGCTGTACACAGACGGACGCACGCACGCACGCACGCAAGCACACACACACACACACACACACACACACACACACACACACACACACACACACACACACACACACACACACACACACACACACACACACACACACACACACACACACACAGAGAGAGACAGAGTGTAAAACAAACTCCCCATGCCTTCGGCCTGGTGGAGACAATTAGTTCTGGAGTCATGCCAGTAATTTATGTCCCATTACAATTGGTTGACTTGATCATACTGATCTGATCTTCCCCAAATTCTCATCATATTAATCCCAACCATAGATGATTGATATGACATACAGTACGGACCTAAAAAGAATGAAGCACACATCCATGCGTGCAAGCGCAAACCCACACAAAAAAAAGAAAAAAACACACACGCATGCACGCAAAGCAAAGCAGCATATCTAACCAATAAGACCAGTAAGGCAAGAAGCAAACTCGCGTGCACGCATCCGCCTGAGTGACGGCAGACTGCTGGGAGTGTACACGGTTTGATGAGGTCAGATCAACATATGGAATGTCATAGCAGGTCAACTCCATATATGGAGATCTAAGGGTTTGAGGTCAGATGTAGAGTTGCTGGCTGGCTCCATATATGCAGATCTAGGTGATGACTGGATGTCTTCTCCATCATCCATGTATGGTTATCCAGGGTTAGATGAGGTCAGCCAGGGAGACAGTCGGACACAGACACTGGGAGTTCAGTTCACTTTGTTTCATTTGCCACTCTCCTTGGTCATAAAGCATGCCACTTATAGTTAGAGAAAATTTGCTAAATGTGTGGCAAATCTGCAAAAAAATTGCTTACCACTAGCTTTCTTCACAAATGTGTCCATAAAGGTGTCTACTATGCATTTGTTCCAACGCAACTCCCTTGGGAAACTTTGTGACAGCTGCTGAAAGTTGGGGTAATATTATCAACCAATATAAGGCAAAATTCCCACATTTTCATTATGCTTTAAGTAGCATGTGACATGTCAAACTAGGGGGTTTTCATGATGCTGAATTCATTCCAAGCATTAGTTTTTCACGAAAAACACACCTTGGGCTAAATTCGGCCATAGCCACTTGTGCTGACCTCAGCACATTTCTGATGACAGCTATGGGCATTTTTAGGCAAAGGAGTGTTTTTTGTGCAAAACTAATGCTTGCAATGGATTCAGAATCATGAAAACCACATGCTAATTAAAGTATAATACAATTTGGAATTTTTTGCCTTATATTGGTTGATAATGGTACCCCAACTTTCAGCAGCTGTAACACAGTTTCCCAAGGGAGTTGGGTTGGAACAAATGTATATGTTATAGTAGACACCTTTATGAACACATCTGTGAAGAAAGCTAGTGGTAAGCATTTTTTTGCAGATTTGCCACACATTTAGCAAATTTTCCCTAACTCCATCCTGGGGTCCATTCAAATTTTTACGACTTTGAACGTGGCATGCGATAACGATGGATTACCACCAAGAGTCTAGAATTCCTGTGGGTAATCCTCCACAGTCAAACTACTTTGACATAGCCACGTCGTTGGCCTTTTTTCAACACAGTCAAAGTGTTTTTGGCTTGTGTGCTTGACTGTGTACATTTATTTTAATCAAGAAGACTTCATAGTGATGCGATTCAAGTCGCCATGGTTTAGAGGCAGAAGTCTCTCTCTCTCTCTCTCTCTCTCTCTCTCTCTGTTCTGTCCCTGAGGCCCCTCGGGCCACCCTCCTCTTCCCCGTCTGATTGCTGTAATAATGCCTTTGTGTTTGGACAGACCCTGATTGGAATGATGTGACTTTGGGGATGAGAGGGATCTCTGCAGAACAATGCAACAGAACAATTAACTAGGATTGTTTCTGACACTTTTTTTCAAAGAGGAAATGCTGGGACGATCTATTGTGTGAGAAAGAAGGAGAAAGAAAAGATGTGTTATGTTGCTGTAGTTACTAAGGTTGTGATTCTACAGTATGGTCTGAGGCAGCCATAGGTTTTCAAAGTCCAGGCCGCAGCGCCAGGGGTCCGCCAGGGGGGCCTCCAGGGGGCACCAGGGGGAGCAGTTTGAAAGGAGGGAAAAATGGATAAAAGATGTATCTGAGCTGGTCTGAGCAATAGTATGTGTTGCGCAGTATGTTGGGGAGGGGGTATTCTGGCAGCATTTTTATTATTATTATTTTTATGTGCTGTCTGCATTTTCTTCACTATTGCAATATAAATATGAAATGTGTCAAAGTCCATAAAGACATGAAGAAATGAAGTAGAATGGCATTAGTAAATTACTCTCTCTCACCCTGGTTATTGGAAAGCCTGTGTGTAGGGAAGTCACGATCAGTGTTGGGTATTGTTACTTTCTAAAGTAACTTTGTTTCGTTACTGGATTACTGCCATTAAAAGTAATCCTGTTACGTTACAAGATTATCTTCTGAGAAAAGTAACTCATTCGATTAGTTTTGTGTTATTTATTTGCATTACTGACAATTAAAACCCACCCTAGAAAGAAAAACAAAAAAACAGCAGTGTTGTGGAGCTGCTGCAGGCTTGCTGCTTCACCAATTTGCATTGACGTTGATCTCTTCCTTTCCCCAATAAATCCCAAAATAGTGTAAATACTTCCACATACTTAAGGATCCACATACTAACATATCCACATACTAAAGGATAAACTATCTGTCTTCTCTCAATCTCATGTCATTCCGCATGTGTGACAATGAAATGTGTAAACATTCTGTATGTTCTTCTCTCTCTACCTTTAACTGCAATATGAGCCTGCACAACCAAGTTTTTCACCCACCTTACTTGTAATGTGATGTGACAATAAAGATTGATTCTGATGATTCTGATGATTCTCAACAAGAGCCGTATTGTCACACCAGAAGTGGCGACCTATTGAATCCTGTACATTGCAATCATTATGCAATCACCAGACTGCAAAGCAAAATGGGTCACTGAATTCCGTGCAACATCTGCGGCAGCGACGGTGTCGCTGCTTGGAGCATCCTTGCATGTCTCCGCTGACGGAGCTCATTCATTCAGGAAACAGCCCAAATTGATTATTTTTCCTTTGTGGCAACATAAAAAACAGTTAAAGAGAGAGATAGCCAGCACTCCAAAGTCCATTAACGGTACATTTATTGCATATTGTGCAGCACGGACAATCACAATACGGACGCATTTTGGCGTAAAGCCTTCCTCAGCGTGTATCAGAGATACATTATGTTATATAACACCGTTATTTATAACGCCATTACACCCAACACTGGTCACGATTATAATTTTAATTGTACAATTTTAATTGTACAATTTTAATTGTACAATTTTAATTGTACAATTTTAATTGTAATTGACGATTAATTGTCACACAAATAATTCCGATTAATGATTTAATTGTGCCTTTTGCATTGAACATTGGAACATTGTATTTCTGGTTAAAGCTGCTATAAGCAATAATAATATTATGACTCAAAATGTATTCAGACAGCCAGCAATGGGTATAGAACGCTCCCCCAAAAAGTTTGTCTCTGTGACACATCTAGGGGCCACAATCTACATTCAAAGATGTTCCTAGAAGCTTTGTCATTGGTCGCAATGACTAACCAATCAGGAAGTAGACAGGCAAATCGACCAATGACAAAGCTTCTAGGAAAATCTTTGAATGCAGATTGCGGCCCCTAGATGTGTCACAGACTATTTTTTGGGGGAGTGTTCTACCCATTGCTGGCTGTCTGAATACAAAAACCAAAAAACGTCATTAAAATGTTGACATAATTGCTTATAGCAGCTTTAATTGCCTTTTAAGGCTTCATATTCACAAATTTCACATTTACACAAATAAATAATTGACACATTTTAATAATTTGTTATATTATTTTCTTTGTGACGTGTTGTAAGCTTGTAGATCTGCTATTTCTGCTATGTTTTAAATATATTTGAAAATGTATGGCCATTGTTCAACACAAAATTATTGAAATTATCTCAAATAATTAGGCAATTATGTAATAATTGTGGCAGGCCTACAGTATGTCTGTGTTGTCGAGACACAGATGGAATGAGTTTCCAGGTGAAAGCATGAAGAAGTTTTTTCTAAAAATACAAAACATTTCAAATATGCATGTACACCCGCACGATGCACAGTAAGCTGAACATGTTTGAACAGAGTTTCAAAGTGAAAGTGTGTAGGAGTAGTAAGGTGCCAAAGATTTGAAGAGATGAAAATACATCATACCCACAATAAGCACAATAAACACTCAATATACCCTAAATTCTACAGAACAATGCTGATAGATGTCTACTGACACCTGGAGAAGAGAACATATTACTTGTATTTTGATTTTAACATTTGACTGATTACTTTTGAGGCACTTTGTGTTGTGGCCTGACCCCTAATTACATTTTTGAGTTATTAATTAACTCTGCAGCCTGCGGTCTTGGACCTGCTGGTTGTTCTGAGTCGAGGCTGAAGACACAGGGTGTCAGTGTTCCTTGGCTCTGGAACAACCTGCCTGAGGAGATCAGACCTGATAAATTACATCCTAAAACTTACTTTTTTTTAAAGGGCTTTCCGTTTGTACCCTAATTGTATTGTTTGATTCTGTTAATGTTTTTGTTTCTTACTGCAATTCCAACAAGCTGGTGTAACAGTCCAAAATATACTCCTGGCAAAATGACACCCAGGGTTAAAGTGGGTTAGCCTGTACTAACGAGTAAAATAAAGGTGATGATGTCATGATGATGATGATGATGATGATGATACCGCACGGTATAGCCCAAAATATACCCTGGGGTATAAAAGACCGGGGGTATTTAGGCTGTTACAGCATGTTCATGATATCAATTCTACACTCACCCGAGTGTGTAGAGTGTATAATAATTTAGAATTCTCTGCCTGTACCATGGGGTTCATTTTGTTTTGTAAATGGTCAATTAGCTGTGTTTATGGGGCAATTAGCTTACAAAGATAGCTTGGGGCTTTGTGGTCGGACTGTAAATTCTGTAAAAGTAAGAAATAAACAACCAAGAATCTTCGGTCTTAAATTAAAAAGTGTATTTAATTTAAGAAAACTAAATCAATTCAGTATGCAATTCATGTAAAATAAAATAAGCCAACAGATCATAGGCTAGTCAATTAAACGTACTGCATTAACCTTCACTAATCACTACTGTACAATAAGTTGCTTTAACTTTTTGTCAACATTGTGCTGATATTTCGGAGCTACTTTATTTACGCCTTTGCAAATACAAAAGTCCAAAATAATTAATATATAAAAAGAAAACAAAGGCAATTCAGTCAAAGTAAAATGAATAAAAGAAAAAACGAATACCATAGGTCGCAGTTTACTATGAAAACCTGCATTTCATGTCAGTCAGTCCATCAGTCAAGCCTTGTGACACGCTCCATATATGGCTGTCTCCATGAAGATCACGACACTGACCCCACAAACCCTGGGTAGTCATACATGGAGAAGACCTATAGATCTCCATATATGGAGCCGGCCAGCAACTCTACATCTGACCTCACAGACACCATGTTGATCTGACCTCATCAAACTCTTAGATCTCCATATATATGGAACTGTCCTGTTCTGACAAGTCCTTCCTCTTCGATCTTTCCCTTTTGACTGATACCTGTCCATTCAAACTCTAGACAGAGGCCCACCCGAAAGTCATTAGCGCAGCCGCGCCCGCCCACTTGAGATATTGCTAGTGGGCCCCAAATTATTTCACTCATTTTGTTTATAATATAATATTAATGTACTATATTATATTCACCCTGAAAGTGAACGCTTTCTAGAGTTTCAAGTTGGCCCTGATCCAGAAAAGGTTGGGCTAACAAGCCTAACATCAAGCCATACACAACCTCACTACATCTCTGCCACCACCTGATTGACTCCCTCTCTCTTCTTCCCTCTCTCCCTGTCTCTCAGCCAGCCTCATGTGGGAGCCAGTAGTTATTAGGTCTGAGCCTACTCCCACACCTGTCCATCTCTCCTCCCTCCTTTAGTGTTTGTGCTAAGGGGGGAGTCCTTGCACCTGTCTACTCGTCCATAAGCCTTGCCATGGTCCCGCTAGGCTCCTTTTGACGGTGCTTTCATTTAATAATTTCTTGGGGAAAAAAAGAAGTGAGAGATTTTCTTAGGGCCATTCTTAGGGTCACAGATCACATCAGAGCTGCTTTCCGACTCACTGACCATTTAATCAAGCCAAGGTCCATTTTGCTGCTCGCTCTTTTCAGGCCGGCCTTTTGTTCCTGGCGCTCAGAGGTGAAGCTACTGGCCTCAGTACTCAGAATCCTATTCCTGCCAATGCTTTAGAGGTGGACTGTGTGACTTACACCAATTCCCAGGGATTTAGAGCTTGACTGAGTGTCCCATGTAGCCCCGCAACCTCACCTGAAATACTTGTACTCCCCCCTGACCTCATTAGATACAGTTTCACCCTGGCTGAAGTATTGGAAGTATATTGGAAGTATGTCAGAGAATAGTTGTTTATATCATTGATTCTCAACTTGATGATATACATTTTATTACAATTACAGTATATTCAACAGTAAGACGCCTGAGGGCGAGAAGTGACCTAAAGGGCAAAGAGTGCATGCATCCGCGTGATGTCACGTCACATGCTCCATCCCTGATGATGTCACGTGATGTCACGTCACATGCTCCATCCCTGATGATGTCACGTGATGTCACGTGCTCTCTCACCCCAACCAACCATCCAACCAACACACACACTGACGGGAAATGCACGATTCCCGTCAGCGACCTCTGGTCGCAACAATATTCAAAAAAAAATATCGCACAACGTCTGGTTTTCAGAAGTTACGCCATATCTATATGGACTTTTAATGACGTACAAAAACAACACCCCACGTGACGTCATGTGGCAAAATGTACAAATGGAACCAAATGGACCTTTATCCAATTGGTTCCTCACTATCAATCATTGGTGGGCACCCCCTGTGATCCCCTCAAGGACCCCTGTGGGTCCCCGTGTCCCCGTGCACAGCCATATCAAGCTGTGTCATAGAACATAATATGTGTTACATAATATGTGTTACTGTTTGGATTTCAACATATGATATTGTTTAACTTTTTCTATTTCCGTTATTTGAAATGGCCAGAAGACAAGGTGTGATGAGTGTGCTGCACTGAATATTATCTCATTTTACAATTATAGCAGATAATGACTCAAGATTCGTAGCTAGAGATGACATGAAGTGGAGAAGCACTTGGGGAAACTGACATGATTGTTTCACCGGATGTGTCCGGGATTTTATCTTACCAAATGTGGAAATGGGTTTGTCTATCAAATGACTCATTTGTGAATAGTGAAATGCAATATTTGTAATCCCAGAATTTCAAATGAAGTCACACAGCCTGTTGCATTATGCGTTTAAAGCCCTGTGAAATTGTATTTTTTGCTAATATTATTAGCATTGTCATGGAACAAGAGAGTTGATAAATCTACCTTTAATTCAATTAACTTTGTTTACTTTCACAAGCTGATAATCCTCGGCAATAGATATTTGTGTTCAGCGTTCAGTGAATATTGTTAAGCCATTTCCAGTGTTTACCATAGTGAGATTGTCTGTTAGTGTCAGCGTAACCCTACACTGTAGAGCAAATTAATATATAGACACCTCTGGAATAACAGCAATAAAAGACATACAGTACATTGCCCTTGTAGGTGCAATAAATAACAACTCATACTGATTTAATGAAGAATGCTACAGCAGAGATACCAAATACTGTAGATCTAAGTTCAAGGTGTATGTTCTATACCTTTTGCTGAAGTCATTTTGTTGATCTGTTGATCTTACTGTTGTATTGTAACAAAACGCCTGCGGTCTAGTTGTATTGTAACTCATGCTCATAATGTGTTGATCGCAAGCTGCTGGCTCAGGTTTATGTATAGCCTGCCACAGCCTGATGGCCAAGTCTAGCCATTCCCTTTGTCTTGAAACCACTTAAACCCTATATTCTTTGTATACTATGGTCCCCCTTGGGTCTGTACTTGGCCCCCATCTTTTTTCCTTCTGTCATATCTCTTTTTTCCCAAAACAGCTAATCTACAAGCTCACAATTGGTCACGATGTTTGCCTATTTTTGTCGGATTAACTCATATTATGACATGCCTTTCCCAGATTACGGATGCTAGGGTCCATATGGTTAAGTCTGAACTGAGCTGAAACCAGGCTGAACTGAATTGAACTGATTGGCCTTACTGTGAAGTGAACTGAAGGGAATTGTGGTGAACTGAACTAGATTCAACTGAACTGCATACATTGGAATGAGCTGAACTGGAGTGAATTGTATCGAACAAACTGCTGGCCTTGTTTTGAAGTTGCACGCTGGCCATTTCCAAGGGCATATACCCACCACCCTGCTCGGTCCTTATTTAGAAAACCAAACTGCTGTGACTGATACAATTGCACACAGCTGCAGCATATGTTGCTTTACATTGGTCAGTGTGACATATCAGACTTTGTTATCTGCTTCTTTGTGCCTCAATTAAGTCTCTTATACTCAATAAGATGAGATACACAAACATCCTATTTGCTAATTTATACGTTTGGTTACATAATGCTACATTTAACAGTAACACTCATGATTTTACAGTGTACCACTCTTCAAACCCATCCTTTCAGTATACTGTACACTCCTCCAAGCCCCGCGGTGTCATCCTTTGTCCATCTCTCTCAAGTTGCATGTACATTATGTATCTCTCGAGTTACATCAAGGGTTCCATCTGTTATTAATCATTTTATGAAAACGTCTCAGTCAGGTTTCAATCCATTTTATTTTACAATAAAGTGTGTCTCTCTGCTACGTGGACTGGGGCTCATGTTTCACACTGTAGTAATACATAAGTACATTGTGTGCTGTGCACAGTACAGTTAGAGCTTTTCCAGTCTATGAGACATGTGGTGCTGTATTGATCTGTTTTGCTGCAAATCAATGGTGGGTGTGGTGTTATCCATGGTTATCAGGCTGTAATCAGTCAACTGTAGCAAAACCATCACTTTTTGTTATGTGTGACGTTCCGAATGTTACTCTGCAAATTAGCAGCAACATGCATTCAGTAGATATAACAGGGACACTTCTTCTTCTTCTTCTTCTTCTTCTTCTTCTTCTTCTTCTTCTTCTTCTTCTTCTTCTTCTTCTTCTTCTTCTTCTTCTTCTTCTTCTTCTTCTTCTTCTTCTTCTTCTTCTTCTTCTTCTTCTTCTTCTTCTTCTTCTTCTTCTTCTTCTTCTTCTTCTTCTTCTTCTTCTTCTTCTTCTTCTTCTTCTTCTTGTCCTGGGGTGCTGATGCGTTTCCATTTTCAACTAGCCACATGCCATCCCCCAGCACCATTAGTGGACTCAGGTCATTTGTCATCTTGTGACTTTGGGCCATCATCCTCGCTCCCTCACTCAGTCACTCTTCTCCTCTCTCCTTCCGCTCCTTCCCTTCCTCGCCATTTTTCTGAAGTTGCAGTAGGGTTGGTTGTCCATTTTGAATCCTTTTCATCATTTGCAGACAGATAGAGACTCTGCAAGATGCTGCCAGATGGACGGAAAGCACCGTGGCTAAAACGTTTCCCTCGGAGGGAGGTGTGTGTGTGTGTGTGTGTGTGTGTGTGCGCGCGCGCAATCGCGCATGCACACTCGCCCCTGTGCACATGTTTGTGCCTCCCTGCATGTTGATGAGCTGGAGGTGGAGAAGATTGCTTTTTTACAGCCTCTCAATCACAGAGAGCCAGTGAGCCAACATAGAAGTAGACAGAGGCAGAGGCTGTGTCTAGCTACAGCAGTTATCTTAGCAAGTCTCCACAGTCTGGGAGAGACTCAACGGTCAGTCACGCAGAAGGAACCCTGAAGATGGTGGGAGAATTGCATGTCTCTGTGGTTGAACCGGGTATAAATATTTAAGATGGATGTGGGAAAGAACTTAACCACTTTCACCCTATATCCTTAGTTGACCGTAGTCCCCCCTGGGGGATCTGCAGGGCCTCCTCCTGTTTTCCCGCTAACTAAATATCTTTGCCAAAAATACTGCTCTACAAGCCCACAACTTGTGTAATACGTGTGTGCAACTGTGCACTAACGGGGAAGGAGTGTAAACTTTGAAAGTTATCTCAAGAAGCATCAAAAATGCTTTATTGGGTTCAAATAAAATACAGACGATTATATGAAAGATAGTAAGCTAGAATTGTTCCACAGTACTGCTGAAGAACTTTAAGTCTCCAGAAGTTTTTAAAAGCCTTTATTATTTTTGGCTGTACCGGGTCATCAATCTGTGGCTCACATGCATTTCTTCTTATACTCAAATCCGTCGCCCTACCTTTAACATTTAATAATCATTTATCAGTTAATAATTTATCAGTTAATGCACAGTATAGTATTATATCTGAAATGTAAAAAGTACAATATTTGCTACTGAGTTGTTGTGCATTAGTTAAAAGTATCAGGAAATAAAAATTAGTACTCAAGTAAAGAAAAACTACCTCAAAGGGATACTTAAAAGTACTTAATTACTTTCTACCACTGACTTTAAATGGCTTACCTGTAGCCTATAGGCTTGGTCTGTGGCGATAAATTAACAAACCAAAAGGTAATATTGAAAGACATTTCCAGAACAAGCACACCTGCATTTGCTCAAGATGATCTGGCTGGGGATGAGAGACAGAGGATGATTTCAGAACTGTAACGGAAAGCAGAGCAAAGCAAATGTACTAGAAAGGCATGGATAGCTGTTCACAGACAGTGAGTACATGAAATAATCCTTCATTAAAATATCAGAGCTTCTATTCTTTGACTCTAGAAACAAAACTGATATAGTTCAGAAGATTAGAGATAGTTCCCCGCAAAAAGACAACTAGAAAAGTGTGCACTTCTGCCAGGCCGGATTGCCTATCCCACTAGAGATAATAATGTACCAATTTGCAGAAGTTTTGGACAGGATCTGTATAGGAGTAATAGAAGTGTGTTTTGAATAAAACTCAAAATGATGGCCCAACAACCAAGTGGGGAAAAAAAGTATACCGGTATATATATTATTAAAAACGATTTTGCAACGCATTTTTTCACCCAGTGTCAAAGAAAATATTTTAACCTATGTACTTGAAGGGACCACCATCAGGCTGATTTTAAAAGTTGAGCAGTAGGTTCTTGGTCTACTGGGACGTGTGACGTGAAAATGTCACGTCAATCGGTCCAACGGTGCCAGAGATTAGCTGCTCACGCAGACACAGTGACTGATGGACACGGATGGACAGGGGCAAAAATATACTGTCGTCTCAAAGCCTTTGGTCGTCTGGCCTGGCGGAGACAATGACGCTGCTATGAAAACAGCAACAAGCACCGCCAGGACACAGTTACCAGCAAAGACTCTAGCGATGTGAACAATATTGGGTAGACAGCACTGCTGTGCAGTTGTGTGAACTCTGATGGCAGAAATCATTGAGTTGATATCACAGAATATGCCAAACACGGGGTGAGGAGATTGGTGAGGCTCTTATGACCTGTTTGAAAGCCAACGACATAAACACCAGCCACATGGTGTCAGTGGCTATACAGATGGGGCCACTGACAGCATCTCACTCTTACTATAACACACCATAGTGACACCAAACAGAAGTGGTTTGTGACTTTACTGCAGACGTTGTTGCATAGAAAACGGATTCTGTTTCATTGCATCTTGCACTAAGAAGCACTAGGGGTGTGCTCAAACAACCCAACCCTGATATCAATAACATTTGCACTGAAGTTCAGACGCGTTAAACAACCCATCCATCATAGGCTAATATTTTGCAGCAAGTTGAGGTCAATTAACTGAATGACCCATGGCTAATAGCGTTGTGTTGTATGCAGGTCCAAGAGTTGATACTGTACATGGCAGGAAAAAAAGGTACACACTAAAATGATGTTGTTTTATGCACCGCCGCGTGCAGACGTGACACCAAGGACAGCATGAGCCAGAGCCGGTCCTGCTACGTCCAGGTTATAAAACCTCGCAAACGTCGACGGGGAAGACCAGCTTGCCGCCGTACAGACGTCCTGTATCGAGACACCCTTGAACAACGCCCAGGATGCCGCCACACCCATCGTGGAGTGTGCCCTCAGGCCATCCGGCGGAGGCGTACCCGTACTAGCATAGGCCAGTTGAATGGCTTCCACAATCCACCGGGAAAGCCGCACCTTCGTGACAGGTTTACCTATCGCCCCAGCGCCCCATGCTACAAACAGCTGGCTACCCTGCCTAAAGGGAGACGTTTTCTGCATGTATATCCTCAACGCCCTCACCGGGCATAGAGAGTGTAACCTCCTATCCTCCTCCCCCGCATGAGGAGGTGGATGGAACGACCCCAGATCAACAGGAACACTCCGAGAGAGAAAGTTCTTAGGCACAAAGGCTGTGTTCGGCTTCACCGTCACCCTAAGCCCATCCACACTGAAGAACATGCAGTCCGCGCTTACAGATAAGGCGTGCATGTCACTAACCCGCTTAGCGGTCGTCAGCGCGACCAACAGAGCGGTCTTGAGCGATAGGAACTTCAGCTCCACCAACTCCAGAGGTTCAAACGGCGCCTCCATAAGAGCGCCCAGAACCAGAGATATGTCCCATGGCGGAGCCATAGACCGAGAGACCGGACGTGCCCTGTTCGCGCCCTTCATGAAGCGACATACTAGGGGCTATTCACCCAAGGTCTTCCCCTCAATACCTATGTGACAGGACGAAATGGCTGCCAGATTGACCTTCACCGTGGAAAAGGATTTTCCGTCGTCCAAGAACTCCTGAAGGAAGGTCAGAACTTCCTTCACCGAGGCCAGTTACGGGACTACTTGCCCAGGCCTCTTCAAACACGATCGTTCGAAGACCCGCCAGGCTACATAGTACTGTTTTCTGGTCGACTGGGCTCTAACCCCTTGAATAGTCGCTATGACGTTAGGAGGTAGGCCCCCCTCTTGCGTGTCCTCCACCCGGGTCGAACAAGTCCACCTCGGGAGTCCCAAACCTGCGCCGCTACCGCGGGATGTAGAGACCAGTTCGCATACCTGAGCGGACCCCTGGATAGCAGGTCGACCCCTGCATTCAGGAGACCTGGGACGTGACATGCCCTGATCGAGAGGAGGTGCTCGTCGCACCACAAAATCAGCTGGCGCGCTAGCATGTGCAGCTGGCGTGACCTGAGTCACAGAGTTTGTTGATGCAGTACATCGTCGTGGTGTTGTCCGTGCGTATCAGCACGTGGTAACCACGTAGAAACCGCTCGAAACGGTGTAGAGCTAGCAGAACCGCCATTAACTCCAGATAGTTTATGTGGGCGGTTCGTAGGCTGGCATCCCACGTCCCCCTGGCCATCCTCCCATCGAGGGTGGCACCCCACCCCGATAGACTTGCGTCCGTAGTGACCACTTTTCTGGAGAGAACTATCCCCATGGGGACGCCCTCCGTTAGGACATTTTGTCCATTCCACCATTTCAGAGCCAACACACAGTCCGCTGTCACTAGGACCCGTCTGTGTCGCTGACTGCTGGGGATCTGCAGAGATCTCAACCACGCCTGAAACGGTCTCATATACAACCTGCCTAGGCGTACTAGGGAGATGGCCGAGGCCATGAGGCCCGCCATTCTCAGACAGGTTCCAAATGCAACCTTGTGACCTGTTCGAAAAATAGTTAAACATGCACGGAATGACTTGACTCTCTCTTGACTCAGTCTGGCCGTGAAAGAGAGAGAGTTCAGTGTTATGTCTATATAATCTATCGTCTGTGCAGGCACCAAAATACTCCTCTCGTGATTTATGCTGAAACCCAGAGAAGATAGGAGACTCACCACTAGTTGGCTTCACCGTCACCCTAAGCCCATCCACACTGAAGAACATGCAGTCCGCGCTTACAGATAAGGCGTGCATGTCACTAACCCGCTTAGCGGTCGTCAGCGCGACCAACAGAGCGGTCTTGAGCGATAGGAACTTCAGCTCCACCAACTCCAGAGGTTCAAACGGCGCCTCCATAAGAGCGCCCAGAACCAGAGATATGTCCCATGGCGGAGCCATAGACCGAGAGACCGGACGTGCCCTGTTCGCGCCCTTCATGAAGCGACATACTAGGGGCTATTCACCCAAGGTCTTCCCCTCAATACCTATGTGACAGGACGAAATGGCTGCCAGATTGACCTTCACCGTGGAAAAGGATTTTCCGTCGTCCAAGAACTCCTGAAGGAAGGTCAGAACTTCCTTCACCGAGGCCAGGTACGGGACTACTTGCCCAGGCCTCTTCAAACACCATTGTTCGAAGACCCGCCAGGCTACATAGTACTGTTTTCTGGTCGACTGGGCTCTAGCCCCTTGAATAGTCGCTATGACGTTAGGAGGTAGGCCCCCCTCTTGCGGATTCAACCTCTCATAGTCCGAGGCCACCCATGAGCTAGAGCATCCAAGCCCAGAGGTGCCTCCCCCCTGATAGAGAAGAACAGGGGACATTTCGTGTCCTCCACCCGGGTCGAACAAGTCCACCTCGGGAGTCCCGAACCTGTCCCAAACCTGCGCCGCTACCGCGGGATGTAGAGACCAGTTCGCATACCTGAGCGGACCCCTGGATAGCAGGTCGGCCCCTGCATTCAGGAGACCTGGGACGTGACATGCCCTGATCGAGAGGAGGTGCTCGTCGCACCACAAAATCAGCTGGCGCGCTAGCATGTGCAGCTGGCGTGACCTGTGTCACAGAGTTTGTTGATGCAGTACATCGTCGTGGTGTTGTCCGTGCGTATCAGCACGTGGTAACCACGTAGAAACCGCTCGAAACGGTGTAGAGCTAGCAGAACCGCCATTAACTCCAGATAGTTTATGTGGGCGGTTCGTAGGCTGGCATCCCACGTCCCCCTGGCCGTCCTCCCATCGAGGGTGGCACCCCACCCCGATAGACTTGCGTCCGTAGTGACCACTTTTCTGGAGAGAACTATCCCCATGGGGACGCCCTCCGTTAGGACATTTTGTCCATTCCACCATTTCAGAGCCAACACACAGTCCGCTGTCACTAGGACCCGTCTGTGTCGCTGACTGCTGGGGATCTGCAGAGATCTCAACCACGCCTGAAACGGTCTCATATACAACCTGCCTAGGCGTACTAGGGAGATGGCCGAGGCCATGAGGCCCGCCATTCTCAGACAGGTTCCAAATGCAACCTTGTGACCTGTTCGAAAAATAGTTAAACATGCACGGAATGACTTGACTCTCTCTTGACTCAGTCTGGTCGTGAAAGAGAGAGAGTTCAGTGTTATGTCTATATAATCTATCGTCTGTGCAGGCACCAAAATACTCTTCTCGTGATTTATGCTGAAACCCAGAGAAGATAGGAGACTCACCACTAGTTGGCTTCACCGTCACCCTAAGCCCATCCACACTGAAGAACATGCAGTCCGCGCTTACAGATAAGGCGTGCATGTCACTAACCCGCTTAGCGGTCGTCAGCGCGACCAACAGAGCGGTCTTGAGCGATAGGAACTTCAGCTCCACCAACTCCAGAGGTTCAAACGGCGCCTCCATAAGAGCGCCCAGAACCAGAGATATGTCCCATGGCGGAGCCATAGACAGAGAGACCGGACGTGCCCTGTTCGCGCCCTTCATGAAGCGACATACTAGGGGCTATTCACCCAAGGTCTTCCCCTCAATACCTATGTGACAGGACGAAATGGCTGCCAGATTGACCTTCACCGTGGAAAAGGATTTTCCGTCGTCCAAGAACTCCTGAAGGAAGGTCAGAACTTCCTTCACCGAGGCCAGGTACGGGACTACTTGCCCAGGCCTCTTCAAACACCATCGTTCGAAGACCCGCCAGGCTACATAGTACTGTTTTCTGGTCGACTGGGCTCTAGCCCCTTGAATAGTCGCTATGACGTTAGGAGGTAGGCCCCCCTCTTGCAGATTCAACCTCTCATAGTCCGAGGCCACCCATGAGCTAGAGCATCCAAGCCCAGAGGTGCCTCCCCCCTGATAGAGAAGAACAGGGGACATTTTGTGTCCTCCACCCGGGTCGAACAAGTCCACCTCGGGAGTCCCGAACCTGTCCCAAACCTGCGCCGCTACCGCGGGATGTAGAGACCAGTTCGCATACCTGAGCGGACCCCTGGATAGCAGGTCGGCCCCTGCATTCAGGAGACCTGGGACGTGACATGCCCTGATCGAGAGGAGGTGCTCGTCGCACCACAAAATCAGCTGGCGCGCTAGCATGTGCAGCTGGCGTGACCTGAGTCACAGAGTTTGTTGATGCAGTACATCGTCGTGGTGTTGTCCGTGCGTATCAGCACGTGGTAACAACGTGGAAACCGCTCGAAACGGTGTAGAGCTAGCAGAACCGCCATTAACTCCAGATAGTTTATGTGGGCGGTTCGTAGGCTGGCATCCCACGTCCCACCCCGATAGACTTGCGTCCGTAGTGACCACTTTTCTGGAGAGAACTATCCACATGGGGACGCCCTCTGTTAGGACATTTTGTCCATTCCACCATTTCAGAGCCAACACACAGTCCGCTGTCACTAGGACCCGTCTGTGTCGCTGACTGCTGGGGATCTGCAGAGATCTCAACCACGCCTGAAACAGTCTCATATACAACCTGCCTAGGCGTACTAGGGAGATGGCCGAGGCCATGAGGCCCGCCATTCTCAGACAGGTTCCAAATGCAACCTTGTGACCTGTTCGAAAAAGAGTTAAACATGCACGGAATGACTTGACTCTCTCTTGACTCAGTCTGGCCGTGAAAGAGAGAGAGTTCAGTGTTATGTCTATATAATCTATCGTCTGTGCAGGCACCAAAATACTCTTCTCGTGATTTATGCTGAAACCCAGATAAGATAGGAGACTCACCACTAGTTGGGTGTGGGACAGCGTCTCCGGTGGTGAGCTCGCGCAAATCAGCCAATCGTCTATGTAGGTTGCGATGCGGACCCCCCGTCGTCTCAGTGGAGCGATGGCGGCCTGTGTGCATTTCACGAAAACCCTGGGAGAGAGGGACATCCCGAACGGCAGCACCATGTATTCGTATAGCTTCCCCTCGAAGCCGAAACGCAGAAACTTTCTGTGCGGTGGGTAGATAGGGATGTGAAAATAGGCGTCTTTCAAATCCACGCTGGTGTACCAGTCGCCCTGGCGCAGAGAACGCACTAGCGATTCCGCTGTCAGCATCTTGAAGCGGAAAGTTTTCAGGTGTCGATTGAGAGCACGTAGGTCTAGGATAGGCCTTAGCCCCCCCCCTTTTTTGGCACGAGAAAGTATCTCGAATAAAAACCCATCTTGCTCTCGTTCGTGGGAACCTCTCTGATGGCTCTCTTGTTTACCAAAGAGACTATCTCCGATCGTAGTACATCCGCTGCCTGACCACTCGCGTGTGACAGAACAATCTTCTCGAACAAGGGTGGTCTCATTGCAAACTGTAGCTTGTATCCGCGGGCGATAGTGCGTAGCACCCATGGAGACGCACCAATCTGTTTCCACTGTTCTAAATGTAGAGCTAGTGGATTCTCTATAACTACTGGAGAAACTTTCTGTGGCACGATGCTGCCCCCTGTTGAACAGGGGCTGGCAACGGCCTGACTCACCTTTTGAGATACCACAGAAACCTCCGCCACCGGCCTGGCGCTCATTGATGGTGCATTGGCGCCCTCTGGTGGCGGGGACGACCATTCCTGGAAATTTTGGCCGTGACGTTGCCAGCAAGTGACAGGTCTGATGCTGTGACCTGTCACTCTGTTGACACGTCCCCCCACACTTCCCGAGAGCCGCAGTGGCTCTCTTGAAGGTGGGTTCATGACCCTCTGGGTTCGGGTTTGTATTTGGTTTTTTTTTTTCTTTTTGCAATTTTTTATTCCAGAAAAAACATCCACAGAACATTTTGCAATATGACATTCTTGTACATTTACAGAACATTTCACATTGTGGAAATTGTGTACACTCTGAACACCAGCATCGCTCGCTGCGACCCGGTGTGAGCACAACTTTAACCTCTTTGGAGGTGGTCCGCCGGTGAGGTCCAAGACCACTTCCGACGGATTCAACCCAGAACCAGGGGTGTTGGGGGGCTGGCCCTCTGCGGCCCCCCGAGGCAGGGCCCTGCCTGCTATTTATTGCGGCCACGTCCGCGTCCACGTCCCCTGAACCCGCCTCTGCGTGAGGGGGGGGCTCTGGTGGTGGCGGTCATCTCCACGAGGTGCTCGCTGTCTTCCACGGGCCTGGTTGAATAAACGTGACCCCTCCCCCCTTCCCGTGAAGGGGGGGGGGGGGGGGAGGACGGGTGCTCAGTGCGGACTCTCCAGGCCTGCCGGTTGTGCCTCTCGGCAGGCTGGCGAGCAGGAGGGGGCGGGGCTGACTGAGCAGGTCTACCCGGGCGGGGGAGGTGGCTTCCCGCTTCGGCCTGCCGTCTCTGCTCCTCTCCGGAGGCGATGAGCTTGTTTAGGGCGCCGTGGAACAGGCCCTCATGCGTGATGGACCCCCTAAGCATTACAGAGCGGACGTCACCTGGGTTTGGAATAGGGAACACATCCAGCCATCTCACTCTTTCCTGCTGGACTGTGTTGGCCATGCCTCGTCCAGCAGCCTCCGTGACGGTCAGCGTGAGCTCAATGATCTCATCAACGAGGCGCTGGGCCTCGGCCAGTTGGTCCGGAGTGGGGGCCGCACCTGCCTCGGCCAGGAGCACCGAGAGGGAGCCCTGCAACAGGGCCCCTGCGTTGGCTGACTTAGCAATGGTCACCATGCTGTCGTAGAGGCGGTTGAGAGCCAGCGAGGCGTCCTTGTCCTTCTCGTCAGGGAAAGCCGGGTCCCTATCCATGGGGAAGTAGTGAGGGCTGTGAGGGTTCACTAGGTACCCTGCGGTGGCCCTGTCTATTTTTGGGAGTCCTAGCAAGCCCACCTCGTTGGCGAGCTCGGTGTCCAAGGCCAGCCCCCGTCGGCGTTGTTTCTTGGCGTCTGCGGTAGGTTCGGCCCAGGTGTGGGTCTGCACACTTTTAAAACCTCCGGCGAGTGGCAGCAGGTCTTTAGGCGGCGGCTCGGTCCGCACGGCTCTGCGGCATTGCCAGCCGTCCTCAGGCGGCAGGCCAGGGTCCTCCTTGGGCCAATCTCGCTTGCACCTGACCGCTGCTGTTCTGTATAGATCCAGCAGCTCGGTCTCGCGCTTATGCAGCTCGGCTGTGGGTGGAGTGGCCTCTGGTGGTGCCGTGGCAGCGGCGGCGCCCTGCACGGGCGCCACTTCCTGCCCAGCTGGGGCTGCCTGTTCGGCCGCCATAACGGCTGCTTGGGCGTCGACGGCCGGAGGGTCCTCGGCCTGCTGCTCTCCGTCCACATCGACGTATACCTCCTCAGCGATGACGTCGTCTTCGTCGTCGTAGTCGGAGTCGTGGACCTGGTCCAGCACTCTATAGTGTTGGTAGGAGGGAAGGTCGGTCTCCATGTCGTCGCCTTCGTCCCCGTCTCCGTCCCAGTCATGGTCGGCACGTGGGGCGTGGGTCAAGGGCGGGAAGTCCTTGTCCATGTCGAAGACTGGGGGGGCCTTGGCCGCCGCTGCTGGGGTCCCCTGGGACCCGGAGGGTCTAGACGGGGAGGTCTACTCACCGTGGCCGATGCAGTGGAGCGAGGCCTGGCGCCTTGCCTGATGAAAACATCTCTCTGGTCATTGTTATTATAATCAGCAGAGGGTAGGGGGATCCCTGAGCTCATTGCTACACACGGGGGACCATGGCTAGGCCACGTGTTATTTCCCGCGGCGGGGCCTGCACGGCATCCATCTTGTGCTTCTTCGAGCAGACGGTCCTCAAAGTCGTCATAGCTCCCGTCGTCGTCGTCGCGTTCGGGGGACTCATACATCTTTCGCACACGGGTCAAACGGCGCCAAAGATTGCGTTTGTCCATGTCCGAGCACTTAAGACATTTGCCCGGAAAATCTAGGGCCTCTTCCGCATGGTCGAGGCCCAGACAGTAGGCACACAGATTGTGTTGGTCCCATCCGGACATGGAGTTGCTGCAAGAGCGGTTTTTGCATGTCTTCTGTGGCATCGGGTACTTGTCGCCTTGGTAGCGGCGGGCTGACGCCCTAGAACAGCTCCGTTCAGCCATGCTGCTGTGGTTACCCTGAGAGCACACTAGCGGCTAATAAGACTGGCTTGTACAGCAACGGAGATAAACGATACGGCTTGTGCAGCACGATAAAGTATTATGGCTTATACAGCGACCCGAACAAACCGGCTAGAAGCTATCGCTTATACAGCGGGGCTAACTAGCTAAACAGATGCTATGCTTGTCTCACGAGCAGAAGAAAATCGAATTAGTGCGCATGCGCGTATTTCGCCGGTTATACCCGGGGAGGTGACGGAATACGGCATGTCGCAAAGGCCCATTCGACTAGTAGAATGTGAGTTTATTAATAATTATTCTGTGTCTCGTGCTCAGAGGGAGCGCTCCCATAGTGAATCGCTGAAGCGAATATTCCGCTATATAACAGCGGCACTATAGTCTCTTTCCATTCCACTTTCCAAATGCCCATAGCTCTCACATGAGTAAAATTAGTCTCAATTCCACAGCTTCAGAATGCATATCTCAGACAGACAGACAGACAGACAGACAGACAGACAGACAGACAGACAGAGCTGTGCATTGGAGCGGCAGCACCGCTCAAAAAAATAATTGTCCAAAATGAAATAAATATATAAATACAAAAGTCGCTGTTTTCATTATGGCACCAGGTTATTTGTAAGCATTGTACAGTATGTTTCTTTCTATGGAATACAGAGCATGATGGAAAGGTGTGTAAGAAAAAGAACATGTGTGGTCTGGGATATTGATATTCCTCCTATGGATCCATCTTTCAGCCCAATTGCATTGAGTTTCCCTGCAGGCCCTGCTGATCCGGCAGGGCTACTGGGTCACAAACCCCACAGACCTTCCTCCGCATTCTAAACACTGACCTGTGACATCATTTCCTGCTGATACAGCACTGCTGTCAGAGTTGAGTCTCATTGTCCTTGAACCACCCCCTTGACCCCCCCCATCCCCCAGTTGTGATATTGCTATGAACGTGTGCGTGCCCGCGCGCGCGCGCACACACACACACACACACACACACACACACACACACACACACACACACACACACACACACACATGGTTCATGCATGCACTGTTGACCTTTATTTTGTTCTTGGAGCCATGTGTTAAAGTACAGTGGGTCAGTGTGAAGGCCTGTGGCGCAGATGAAAGGAGAAGAGGCTGATAATTTGGACTGATAACACTACTGGACTCCTCTCCTCTCTTCTCATCAGTCCGTCCAGGCTTGACGTGGCACATGGGTCTCTGGAGTGTCACTGGCAATAAAGGCGCCCGGCAGTTCAATGTTTTAATTGGGGCTTCTTCTTGTGTAGATGTGTGAACAGCTGCAGGATGGAGAAGGGCAGATCTATCATGGCTGTCTTCTGCAGAGCACCTCCGGTCAAATGGCAGCAGTTACTGTGGCAGGGAAACCCCCAAAGCTCCTGTTTATTTATGATTTCAGCCTCCATCCCCGCCCTCCTCCACGCCCTCCACTCGCTTCTTCCCTCACATCTGCATATTCACTGTGAGAAAGAAAGAGAGAGATATCATCTCGTCGAGTGAGATGTCCAGCGAGTACTTTTGTGTAGACTCAACCCTGGTCTCTCCCTCACAAAGACACACGTTAACAATGTAGCATGCCTATATTATGGACATGCCTGCATGCACACTCACTCAGACGTGTACTGTATGTATGCCCGCACGCACGCACACATGCACAATCAACTCAAATATTAACAATGTATGCCTACATGCACATATTTGCAAGTGAGCACGCATGCGCACGCACACACACACACACGCACAGTCATGCATGCACGCACACACGCACGCACGCACGCACACACGCACACACGCACACACACACACATTGTTGTGTGAAATCACCATTCCCCCTGCAGATACAAATCCATTATTCATTTGAAAATGACTCATTTTTGGCCCCCATGATTCCTGGCAATGGTATGATGGCTGACCAAGGGGGGTACTTTTCTAATTAATGCAGATTGTGCGAGAAAGCAAGCAAAAAAAAGCATATTTACTTTGACGCCTGATATTGCTTGAGTGCCGGCGTGAAGCTGTGCCTTTGGCTGAATCTCGTCCGTGACCCGGTGTGACCCCCGCACGCTCTGAGAAGCCAGGCAGGCCTGGAGGGCACGACGGCGCGGATGAGTTGTTGACTCTCTGGATGTTTTGTTTTTAAGTTCCATCTATTAATATGCGCCCCTAGCCAAATTCAATGTACTGTATACAGGCAAATCCTCCGTGTTAACCTAACTCCAATAACTCCAGTAGTGCACAAGTGTAACCAAATGTTACTTCCGTACACTCTTGGGGTGAGGGCTTTACTGTGTAACTCACCGTTAGTGAGTGTAATGTTGTCTCATCATCGATCTCCAGTACAGATCTCCGTACTCCGGCTACGAGTAGAGATCCGATGGAAACAAAAGCATGACAAAAAGCTAAGCTAAGCTATGCTGTTTAGTCTCGGGAAAGAGGAAGGAGGACTGTCCTCCGTGTTAGATGTTAGATGTATCTGTATTTAACGAGCCACTGAATGACAATGAAAGCACTGCACACACGTTTATCTCTTGTACTGTATAAAACATGCAGTGTTGACGGATAGGAGCAGTGATCATTACGGAGAAGACATCACACACATTGGCATGCACGCACAGTTGCACACATACACACATACACACATACACACGCGCACTCACACACACACACACACACACACACACACTCAAACATACCGGTAGACATATCATTACTGTACATGGCACTTAGTCGAAGAAGAAGGAGGGGCCACACTTTCTCCTAGCTCAAATAATTGATAAGGATAGTCACTTTGCTGCTTTGCATGTTATTAGACAGCAATCTAAATAACATTTACATGTCATTTATGTCTATTACCTTCTTTCTTCGTACCCTTTGAAGAGCCGTGTCACCACCATGCACATTTTAAAAGGTAAATTTATTCCACCAGCCAGCATGGTTCTTTTGCAAATGAATGCAAATGTAGGTCTCCTCCCCAGATGTGTTTCTGTAGGTGGTGGTTATCAGTAATGGTTATGAAATGTGGTGACTGATGTATGATGCATGGAGATGGATGTGATAGCTTAGTTAGATGGGTTTTTTTCATCAAGGGCAATTCACTAAGACTACTATTTATTCTGTGACCTTTATAATGGTGACCTGTAAGAACGGCTCTCCTGCTATATATGGCCTCCTACTCCTCATGTTATAATGTAGACAGCTTTCAGGGTAACGTGTTTATCCATAAACACTTATCACCCACATACAACCCGCCATTTCAGCTGAAAGTGATTTGAAATACTGTCTTTAAAAACATTTTAATATGTGTAAAATGCAGTGAGATCATCCTTTGATGTCTCTTTGTCTACAAATAATTTTCTCTTTCTGTCTCTTCCAAATATTATACAGTTCATATGATATTATATGATATGATTTGATATGATATAGTACTTTATTGTCAGTTCACACTGAAATTTGTCTTGTGACCCAGCAGTCATGTATGCAGAAACATAATACACACATTTGACACAAAAAAAAACAATATTACATACATAAAGACATGAAGACAAGAGCAATGTCGACTGCTTAGATTACCCCATGGCTACTACAACTCCTGATTAAGCCTCAAAGTCGACTGGTGGATAAAGTACCTCTTTAGTCTGACCTTATTGTATGCTGGGAGGGACACATATCTTCTTCCTGAAGGTAGCAACCTACTATATTCTCCATACAACACATGGCTGGTGTTTGAGGTGATATTCCTTGCAAACCTTAGGATGCTGTCAGTGTTATTATATGTGGATGTATAGACCGTATGCATTGGATACATGCATTCATTGGTGGTACACTGTACAATACATAATTTTATTCATAGACTATACATACATTCAATACATGCATTCATTCAGAGGCACATTGCCGATATTTAGTGCGAGATCCTCTAACAATCTAAGATTGATATCTTTTTTTATTCATCTTGTTTTTGACTTTCACTCTTACCTGTTACCCCTCCCCTGTTTCAACCTTGCTGCTGTTGCTTCTATGACACCTGAATGTCCCTCCGGGGACCACCAAAGGTTTATCTCATCACACTGGCCCGGAGTACGGACAACTATTTCCATGCACAACTTTTGTTTAAGGGCCCGAGCCCTTGGAAACTACCCTCAATTAGTGAAGGCGACAATGATAATGACACCGTTTAATTGCATTAACATAATGCCTGGGTGGGAACGATCATTACCTTCAACCAGAATAGTAACAATAATAAAGCAATTGCTATTTTGAGAGCGAGAGAGCAATTAGCAGCGGAACCTTCCTCTCATGCCGTAATCGTCGGTAAGAGCAGCACTGATGTCGGTGTTCACCAGTAGTGAAGATGGGAGAACCTGAAGATAGATACATAGGACACTACGGCAACTGCACAGTGAAATCCTCAGTGTTCATTTATCCATTTGTAACTCTGACCCGTGCGGGTCAATTTGGTACATGGCACTGGCTATAGGGATGTTGTCGGAGAGAGTGGTCACATCCACACCGAGAGCACCTCCTCCCCCTTTCTGACACATCCACTGCGCCCTTCAAAGATGGGCTATTACCTTCAACCCCCTCCGGTCTGTGAGTGAATTTCAATGTTGTTTTGCACACATCTCATCATCCCATTATAAAAGCTCCCCCCTCCCGTCAATCGGAGGAGATGTTGAAATGGAGCGAGTGAGATGGAAGGCGGTGGGGGGCAGGAGGGCAGGGGGGTGGGGGGGTGGGGGGGTTGTAGAGAGGAAGGAAGGGAGGGAGGGAGGGAGAGAAGGAGGGGTGGAGGAGGGAAGAATGAGAAAGAGAGATTGGTTTTCATGGCTGGTAGTCAGCGAGCCTGTAAATCTCCCAGGAGCGTAGTGGAAGACAGCAGAAGGTTGATAGTCATCCATCACTCCTGACAACCCCACTGCTCTGGAGAGGCCTGACAGCACAGCACAGCACAGCCTGGGAGAGAGGGAGACAGCGAGGGGGGAGAGAGAGAGAGAGAGAGAGAGAGAGAGAGATACAGGAATAGTAGAAAAAAGGAGATAAATAAAAGGGTTGCTGCCTGCAGACTGAGCAAATGAACTCTTCCATGTTTAAAGCGGGACAGAGGGAGAGGTGAGAGGAGACAAGGGGAGGTGAGAGGTAAAGAGAAGAACGGAGAAGCGGAGAGGGTGATAGGGAAAAGAAGAAGCGGGCTGAGACGTAGGAGGGGCAGCTGACTGTTCATCCCTCACTGAGTGCCTGTGGCAGCCGCAGTGCTGCTGCTACTGAGGCACTTAGACTGGACTGGAGGAGCTCTGTCCTGCATGGTCACAGTGGACTGGAGCTCCTTATCCAAACCTGTAAAATCTTCTGCCCATTGTCTGTTCTCGTATATTTAATGATCTCCTTTCCCTGGTGGCTCTAAAAACCCAGCAAGTGTAATGTGATATTGCTGTATATAATAATTTCTGATGCTGAAAGTGAAAAACTGACCGCAACAGCAAGAGGCATGGGTTGTGCCAGAAGCCCATGCCAGTGGAAGTGGGTGCCGGGGGGGGGGGATTGTAAAATAGAAATTTCTCTATTTAATTTTTAATCTTTTTTAAGCATGGAGAAGTTTGGAAACCACAGCATTAAATCACAGGGAGTCTCTTCATATCTGACACACAGTGGCTGGCTGACCATGACAACACACACACGTCACAATCATGCTCTGCACAGAAAGGCTGACATGGAACACACGCACACAAACATGCATGCATGCACACACACACATACACACAGTCTCACACACACACACACACGTGCATGCATGCATGCATGCCCCGGTTTTATTATCTGAACACAGCATGAATTCATAATGTTATTATAGGACTAGAGTGCTTCCATAGGATCTCCAGTATGTGGCTTGGTAATTATCTGAAGGCAATAAAAGGCCTTCATAGAGAGCTACAACACTCTTGTTTATCCCCTGGGTTTCAATTATATTGCAGCATATTGTGTGAGACTATAGAATTATGTATCTATAATACAATATGTTAATTAAGTGTTTTATGCCAGGTGCATGTGTTCGTTTGTGATTTAGTAGTGGTGCTTGCTCAGTAAAATCCTCAGAATTAATTTATCCCCTTTAACTTTAAGATTGTACAAACGCAGTGGTGGAATCAGAATCAGAATCAGAAGCCTTTATTGCCATGACATGTAAACATGTTTGGTTTGCTGTGCAGTGCAGAGTGTCAAAGTCGTACAATTAGTCACACACGTTACCGCAGTGAAATTTGTTATCCGCATTTGACCCATCTCTTGGAGCGGTGAGCCACAGCGTGCGCCGCGCTCGGGAATCATTAGTTGATTTGACCCCCAATTCAACCCATTGATGCTGAGTGCCAAGCAGGGAGGCATTGGGTCCCATTCTTAGTCTTTTACAGTCATTTTTACAGTCTTTATAGAGTGCAGTTACAACGTTAGGACAAGTGCAAAACAGGACAAGACAGTTCAAAAACAACAATAAAGCAATGCATAATTAATAAGTATAAAGTGCAGAGAGTTCAAGTGTTCTGCAGGTCAGTTCAGAGCACAAGTCAAGTCCATCTCACTCAGAGTGGGGATGGAGGGAGGATAGCAGCGGGTCAGGGGGGGACACCAGCAGCCGGATAGCCGTGGGGAAATAGCTGTTTGAGTGTAGGGCGTCTGTGTGGAGTGTTCATGTTCTCCCCGTGTCTCTTACAGTAGGTACAAAAAACATGCAGTAATCCTGGTCTCTAAACTGCCTACTACTACTGAAAAGAATGGGTTACAAAAATTGTGAGTTAACACTTTCAACATTTGAAAATGGCTGATCACACACTCAATGTGATGCGTTCGTTGTGAGCTTGTACTGTACATCTGCATTTTTTTTAAAGATTTGCATACAATAATTGGCATGACTTTTACTTGTAACAGAGTATTTCTACATTGCAGTATACTTTTGTTTAATTAAAATATTTGAGTACTTTTACCAACACTGTATAAATGTATTTTTTTTACCCTCAGAGTTACAGTAAATGTGAATGTGTCTCTCCGCATACCTGTGCGTGTGTGTGTGTGTGTGTGTGTGTGTGTGTGTATGTGTGTGTGTGTGTGTGTGTGTGAGAGAGAGAGAGAGAGCACGTGCGTGCGTACGTGCGTGCGTGCGTGCGTGCGTGCGTGCGTGCGTGCGTGCGTGCGTGTGTGTGTGTGTGTAAGATTTCCAACACTTTCTAGAGGGCATTGAACGCAATGCAAGAACTTCTTCCATCTGGTTCTTGAATAACGAGGGAGAGGAGAGTGATACAAAGGCTGTGAATGCCTGAACCAAACAAAAGCTTTTTAAAAGACTGTCACCCTGCTATCTGATATCTGCAGGAACAGCACTGCCTTGAATAAATCTTTTTAGTGAAGGAGAGACAAGGAAATTAAAAGCTGACATTTTGAAAGGCTGCTGCCTGCCAGGGCCCCGCAGCCCCAAAGATCAATAGCTGGAATTCTTAACATTTTCCATGCATATTAGCTGGCTGTTCTGTGCAGCGTGTCAACAATGAACTGCAAACAAACAGAAAGGTACTGCAGGAATATTATAGAACGTTTTTCTAGTTTTGAGTTAGTCATGTGGGACGCGAGTTCATAGAGAGCTGTTGGAAGAGCAAAAAGACAAGTGTAGTCACTGCGTTTGTGCATGCATGAGTGCCTCTCTCTGCCTCATGCACAGCACAGGCACGTACGTACGTACATACATACATACATACATACATACATACATACATACACATACATACTTTGTGGTTTTCTGGACCCCAGAACAGACTAGCAGATGTTTACACCAGTTTAAACCGGAACTGAAAGTTGGCCATCTCATAACACTGACCTGGGATCAGTGTAATCGTGCGGTCGCATTTTTTGTTATAACTAAGTCAAATAAAGCTATAATCAAGCGCCGTAATATCGCATTTCGAGCAGATTATGAGCCATTATGCATATAAAGATGGCTTGCGGGAATTTTGGCCGTTTTTACGTGGTCGGGGTCTGTAGCTAGCTAAAAATGCTACAAACATGCTAACGTGATGCTAATGATTCGACGATTAACGTGGATTAAACAAAACTCGCCTTTCCGGCTTTGGCAGCCTGGACAAAGGTAAATTAATCTTGTTTTTATGGCTACGGCACTTAACTTGCTAACACAAAGAGCGCCATCTAGCAAAAAAAAACTAAAAACACAAAAAGTTATGTTTTGCAACTAAATCATCCAGAGACGTCTTTGGCAGTAGATTTAAAGAGCATTTATGTTAAATATTAAAACTCAGTGACGTATGACATCATTTAGTGTTTTCAGTGTTAGATAGAGGGCGCTCTTCCACAACCTGTGAGTTAATCTACAACTTCTGGATGAGAGGACAAAACAAATCCAAGCCAGTTTAGCAAAGATGAGTCACCATTTGACTCTCATTGAAACCAGGAACCAGGGAATCACGTGATGAAAAAACAGCTTCCATATACTGCAATTTTTTGAAACGCCTTTTTCTGTGTCCTCTTCCGCGTTGCACAGCATGCTTGACAAAAAAAAAACGCTAAAGCACAGAGAAAGGCTCTGTGTTTATCAATGGTCAGGGAGTCGATCGTTTTCTGTGATTACATATCTACAAGCTCTCAACACGACGCACTTTCCAGTGTGCAAGACTGTGCACAACAAATGTCAAGCTTTTTTTTACCACACTACATCCATTGGTACCCTTAGATCTCCATATACTGTATGGAGCTGACCTCATCAAACCCTGTACACTCAAGACACGCTCCATATATGGCCAGTACAGAATTAATTCCAAATGTTGATCTGACCCCGATGCCAAAGCGCCAGCACTCACCCAGCCGTCTGCTGTCACCCAGGCGGATATGTTGATCTGACACCCCATTCCAAAGCGCCAGCGCTCGACCAGCCTTTGCCGCGTGTCACTCCCCTCTCTCTTTCCTGTCTATCTACTGTTCTCTATCAATAAAGGCATAAAAAGCCCCAAAACAAACAAGGGAAAAAAGGGAAAAAATTACATTTTGTAATGTAATCCTGTAATTTTGCCATGGACCACTAGTGGTCTGTGGACCACTGGTTGAGACACAGCGCTGCACCCCTCTGGTCTTGTCGTCACCACCGTGTTGACATTATAGTCACCAGGGACCTGAACCGTACGTGTCAGCAACAACAGAAGAACAGAGAGGTCAGAGACTAAAAAGACAGGAATCATTTCAGACCAGGGGACAAGGTGAGAGGAGGGTGAGAGAATGGAGGGAGCGTTGTATTAGCCATGTCGTTGACATTGCTGACATTTGGGCGAGGGACAGCATCAGCCTGTGGCTCTGAGTGCATCCAGGTCCTCAGGGTCAAGTCCTGAAGCAGTCTTTGTATGCAGACACACACACACACACACACACACACACACACACACACACACACACACACACACACACACATTGACACGACATTGCACATAGCAGCCATGACCTCAGGCTGTCGTTCAGTGTTCACCTGTCATAGCGTTATCCCCTTCCATTACCAGCCAGGGCCCTTCTTCTCTGTCACCCAGCTTACAGGAGCTTAACGCTGGGCTGCAAGAGACAGGCCCTCACTTTAATGCCACAGGGAGCCAGCCGCCCCAAAACTGGCACAGCACCGTGTCTCTTTTTGACTGCTAAACTGTCAATGAACAGTCAAACACAGTGTGTGTGCGTGTGCGTGTTCATGCTTGTGTAGTGTATTATTTATTTATTTTGTAGTGTCATATATTTGTTTGCACATGCAGTGTACTGTATGTGCATATTCCACATAACAGTAATGTACTTATGACGTGCTCGTGTACTTGTACCGTATGTGTGTGCACGCACGTGTGTATACTGGCGGTATGTGTGACCCTGTGTACTGTACGTGGGCATAGATTTCACTATAGCTGCCTAGCTGTGTGTCGGGGAGCAGGAGATCAAAGACAGCAGGAGAGGAACAGGCAGAGCTGCCAGCAGCGATCAGCCTGCCTGCCTCTGATGGCTATGGACAGGGTTCACAGCTTTGCTCTGTTGTGGGGAAACCACAGGTTAGCCAATGTGTTTCACTGAACCACAGTGTGTTAGGCTACTGTACCTCACCTGAAAACCTTACTGTACTGTAGCATGTTTATTTTCCCCCCTTTTTTTAGCTTATTCTGTATGGCATTTTATTCCATAGCATTTTCTATGTGTGTCAAATCACTTTGTAGGAGTTGTTATTTCAACCACTGGCATTTCTGTTCATAAAATATCTTTACATATTTAATATCCATTTCTGCTAAGCAGCAAGCTATATGTGTTTAGATGAGTTTGATTTGTGATAAATTTGCCCGATTGATGAAACTTAAGTGGGAAGGAGACTTCACTTCCGCTTTATATTTTACTCATGATCAGAGCATCCGTTCTCCAGACTGTATGATGGAAGCATTTGAAAATTGCAGTCTGGCCACGCAAGACTAGTTGTGGACAGACATTGTAGCTTTGCTGTGTAAAATATATTGTATAATCTACTCTAAATTCCACCCTCCACACCACTAAAACAAAGTTAAGTATTGGTATCCCCTTTTAGCCTGTTTTCTTTAATAATTAATTTTATTGGTTCCTTCCTGGAAGCAAGACTATCTGACCACATGCTGGATCGATTAAAAGACAATGTTTGGGGCCAACCATTATCCCATCCACCAGCAGAAGCATCAGCAAGGCCATTTTAGTGCCAAGCCCTGACTGGCTGGCTGCTGTGTTTAAAAGTTAACAGAGAGGTTGTGGATACAAATTACTCAGACTGTCACCTAAAACATTGTGGGTGGAATATTTGTGGTAAACTAACTGTAAACCAAAGTTCACAATATAAATATAATAGAAAACATGATCTGGCACCCTGTTCTTCAGTGTCTTTCACTCAGCAAATGCTAAACAGTAGTTCTATTCCTATACTTGCTTTTATGTTAATGAAGTCTTATAGGTTGTCTCGACTCGTCTGGGACCTGTCTACTAACTGTTCTCAGTTAGAACAAAACAAGTGAGGCAGCGTTTAGTTATTAAGCCACACTATGTTGGAAACACCTCCAAACGATCTGAGACTTGTGCCAGCTCTGACTACTTCGGTAACAAGTCAAAAATACATTGTATTGTAGGATGGAAAACGTGTATATCTAAAACCGTTCCGTTTATATTATTTATTTAAAACAATATATAAAATAGTGAAAGTAGCCGATTTATGCAACACGTTTGTTGAGCTTGTTTATATGCCATTTTTGCCATTTTCACTACTTTTGTGCGACACTCTTGTATGATGAAGTAGGGCAATAATTTACAGAAAATGTTTAAATATGGAGATACAATGTTTCTGCACGATATTCTCCACTGTAAAAGTTTCGTACATAAATACATATTAATTAATTAATTAATTATTAATCAACACTGGAATTTTAAGTTGATTTGTTTATTCTGAAGGACTATTGTGTTGTTTGGCAGGGGTTTCCAAAGCTGGGGTTGGGAGCCCACATGGGGTTACGGAATACTGACGGTGGGGTCGCCAAATTATTTTGGGTCATCAAAAATATTTTACACACCTGAATAGAATTGAACATAATGTGTGGAATACCACCCTCTTCGAATGGTATCAACCGATAATTCCCAGTAGGTTACTTATCAAGCCGATCTTATCCACTGGCTGCATGTATAGTCTGGGAGCCTACTGGCTGCGATCGGCATTGATAAAACGAAAACTACTTTTCTCGTTTCTCAGTAGGCAGTAGACCAAAACGACCAGATTAAGGTTGGCGAACATGCGTTAAGGTTGAGACCGCGCTGCTACGTGCTTGCGGTTGAGACCGCGCTGCTACATGCTTGCGGTTATGTTTAGGTGAGGGCATGAGGAGGCTTGTCGTTTTCAGTAGGCTCCCAGCATGTGCAGTAGACCGATAAGATCGGCTTGATAAGTAACCTACTGGGAATTATCGGTTTTCACTCGAATCCGCTGGAAATGCAAGGTAAAAATGATTACAAATACATTTTAACCATGATTGTTACAAAACCTCTACCCTAGGATTAATACACCAGTAAGACGCCATAAGGGCGAGACGCCTCTGCCTGGGTGACGGCAGACTGTGAGCATTGATCAGCATATGGAATAAATTCTGTGCTGGCCATATATGGAGCATGTTTTGAGTGTACAGTGTTTGATGAGGTCAGATCAACATATGGAATGTCAGAACAGGAAGGACAGGTGGGGAGGATCAACATATGGAATGTCAGAACCGGTCAGCTCCATATATGGAGATGTAAGGGTTTGAGGTCAGATGTAGAGTTGCTGGCCGGCTCCATATATATGCAGATCTAGGTGATGATCCAGTCTTCTCCATGTATGGTTATCCAGGGTTAGATGAGGTCAGAGTCTTCATATATGTAGATGGCCATATATGGTGGCGTGATATCACGAGGCGTGACCATATATGGCAGCGTGACTAACAGACAGGAGATTCAGATATAGGATTCTTAGTAAATGCAAAAAATGCTAAGGACACATGTGCACAAACGTGCACGTATATGTGAATATAATTACCTCTGTGGTTAGGTTGGGGTCGCAAGTCAATTTCAGCATTATTTGGGGGTGAAAAGTATGGGAACCCAATAAGGAAACTAAGGGTAATGAAAAGTCTGCACAAAAGAGAACAGGGGAGTTCAGGGAAGTAAACCATGTGAATAGATTGTCATCCCATGGAAAAATGTAGTGTAATCTGCTTTTATTTCAAAGTGAGTTAAACACAAACCTGGGAGGCCATTATGGGTCGTGTTCATGTACTTCATCAATACAAATATAGCAATATAAATGTCTCCACCGGGTGTACTGGACCAAGGTTAGGTTGGCCAGGATTTATGATGATGTATTGTAGATCCAACGTGCGATAGATGCCACCAGGCTCCAGCTAATCTTCATATGTTTTGGACCTGTCCTGCCTTACAGTCTTAGTTATGGGTCATCCATATTTGATACTATTTCGGATGTATTACAGTTGCCCATAGAATCCATCCCCTATTATTTCCTTATTTTGTGTTCTTCCTGAAACCATCCCCTGGGCCCTGCCTAAATATCAATCAGACCTTGTCGCTTCTGGCAAGACGTCTTATTCTGATCCACTTGAAAATACCCTCCCTCACATTCACGTTGGATCTCCGATATAGGCTATACTTTTTAAAATTGGAAAAAAATAAATACAATGCGTAATCAGTAAAGTATGGCAGCCTTTTGTATCACATGTTGACCTCCTTACACCCCCGACTGAACCTGATTAGCTGTTACCTGACTAGCCTGGTTGTTGTTTGTGACTATGAGCTGATTTGTACTGTATTGATTGTATTGGAGTTGGGTTTTTTTCTTCTTGCGTGTGTGTTGTTGGTTTTTTGTATTTTTTGTTACTCTGTTTATTTCTGCATTTGTAAAAAAAAAATGAGTTAAACACATGTTCAGAACCTTCAGATCATGTGAAGGTTGATCTGTCTATCATTCACCTACAAGTCAGAACTGAAATCAGCATGTAAATATTTTTATTCTTTCGTTTTTATAAATCAACAACAGATGACATGAAGACAATACCCCCCCCAGAAAAGGGTCTTTATCATAGCCATCACCAATTGATTGAATATTTTATTAACAAGTTTGTAAACGTATGGCCAGTGTTAATGTGTTATTTCCGACGCGCGGTGGCAACGCAGAGACGCCTGTTCCGGAGTGCGGCTCTGATGGAGATGGTGGAGAGCTTTGACACGCTCCGTCGACATGACAGCTCAGACAGCATGGATGTTAATCTCTTCTAACTGCTCCCAACCTAATTAAATCTTCCAGGGTAGTGATCAGCATGCACACACGCATGAACACACACACACACACACACACACACACACACACACACACACACACACACACACACACACACACACACACACACACAAACACATCAGATATCTACAAAATCATGCACACAGAAATTGGGCTTTCAAATTGGTCCTTGGTGTGTGCGTATGTGCGTGCGTGCGTGCGTGCGTGCGTGCACCGTTACAACATTGTCAGAGAGACCAACCATTGTTGTGAACAGAAAAACCACAAATGTTTGGATCTTTAGTTAAACTGAGAAGTTGCAAGTACCAGATGAACAATCCAGTTAAGCACCAGAAAGCAATTGTACTACTATAGAGCCAATCACGTAAAACCCTCAGTGGTAATTTAACCCTGATAGTTAGACATTTGCACACAGTTAAATCACCAGTTAGGTTGTTGCAGTGCAGTGATGCTGAGGCATTGCACAGAGAATAGACTAGGAACCACACCATTGGCCGACAGAACAATGGGTCTCTACACAGGCCCTATTCCAAAGCTTTGGGTACAATGCCATCCTCCTTTTTGTAAGGATGAAACCACGCTGATTTGCAGCCTCTCATCTTGTTTCTGTTCCACCCACAGCCCACTTGGTGCTTGTTAGTAAGCCTTCCAGGCTGTGCCTACCTTGCTATTGAGCTCTTGTGTGTTATCAACTATCCCACTGTGTTGTCTTGTTTGTGAGAGACAGTCTTTTTTTTATGTATCCACTGCCTCGCCAAGGGAACAATGGATCCTCTCCTAATCATTTAGGCTCCAATGAAATCAGAGAGAGAGAGAGAGAGAGAGAATAACTTTCTCATGCTTTGTGCCTCTATACCCTATAGTAGTCTCACTAGTCTGTCTGTCTTCATCACACCTGCCCATCCAATCTATAGCACACCATGTCTGTCCGTCCGTCTTTGTGCCTACTCTCACACTTTTTGTGTGTGCTTATCAGTTCGTCAGCCCTATCTGTGTCTGTGTGTCTGTCTATTTGCGCTCATGCTCTGTCTGTCTGTCTGTCTGTCTGTCTGTCTGTCTGTCTGTCTGTCTGTCTGTCTGTCTGTCTGTCTGTCTGTCTGTCTGTCTGTCTGTCTGTCTGTCTGTCTGTCTGTCCCTGCTGAGTTAAACAAGCCTAACAAATAGATTGCATCCGGTAGAAACAGCCAAGCTAAAGGAAGGAGACAATCTGAATGTGTTGTGGATAATGAATGAAGAGAAAGAAAGGGAGAGAGAAGCTGTGCAGCCAGTGGAGAGAATAAGGCAGTATTTGCCTGAGGGGAAAAGGCTGAAAAGCAGCTCTTGCAACAGATGTGCGGGGCAGTAAAGTGTAATTGAAATGCCAGCAGCAATGGTCTTATCTCCCCGCTACAGGAGCCCGCTGCCAGTCTCAACATCAGTTAGATGTCATTTTACCTAAGTCTGAATCAGCCTGCCACAATCCGCAATCCCCCGTTCCTCTGATGCTAGGCAGGGGGAAGGAGGGAGTAGGGATGCGGTGGGGAGGTGTGGGGACGGAGGGAGGGTGTTGGGAGGAGAAATGGAGGGGAAGGAGGGAGTCTGTAATAGGATTTCAGTAGCACCCAGTTAACTTTCACCACCTGGACTTAGTTGGTAATTTGATATGCTCCATCAATGGGATTCATTTACTGCACCCCACCCACCTCTCGGTATTGCCATCACCATTCATTCAGTTTATTTATTTATTTATTTAGTTACTTCTGTCTGCATGTTTTTCTCACTCCTCCAGATCCTAATCATGGATCCTAGCGCTTACAAGGAGAATTTTATTTTTTTATTTTTTTGCCAGGGAAGGGAGCCCTGTCCTGACCTTGGGCTATAGGGGAACTTTAAAGCCTGCCACCTTGGTTGTTGCTGCTCTGTGAAGGCCATGGCTGAGCATCACTTTGGGCCAGCTAGGGAGCCACCATGGTGTGGTGCCAGATTAGAGGCTGGTGCTACCAGAGAGCCTTTTATCTGGGGCTTTGTACCACTACATGGGGTCATGTGAGGGACATTTACAGCTGCCTTATCTCCTCATTGTGCTGATAATCTGCCATCATTTTTGCCGTGATGCTGGTGGTGGCATTTCGAAAATCCTGTGTTGGTTTCTATTTTAGTGGTCAGGTGTGTGTGTGTGTGTGTGTGTGTGTGTGTGTGTGTGTGTGTGTGTGTGTGTGTGTGTGTGTGTGTGTGTGTGTGTGTGTGTGTGTGTGCATGCGTGCGCGCGCGCGCAGGCCGCCGTGCATGTGTGCGCAACTGTGCATGATGGGGGAAGAACATTAGTGGAGAACACAGATTAATGATATATTTTTCGCTGGTATCAAACAGTATTTGAGGTGCTGTGACGTTCACCCTTCAGCTGAGTTCTAGCTATTAATTAAAATCTTTCAATAATGTGCTTGTCTTTCAGAGGGTGATTTTCAACTTGGTAAACTTCTCCAAGACCAAGAGTCTGTACAGAGATGGCATGTCTCCAGTGGTCAAGTCTAGCAGCAGGCCCAAATGGTAGGTGGATAAAACATTTACAGACAACAACACCACACCAGCAACCACAAAAAACAACAATAATAGCATCCGCAGTAATAAGCACATTATGTTGTACTGCGATTAAAACGAATCCTGCTGCGTATTGTCAGAAAGTGCGCTTCGTTTGGCAGGTGTGAAGGCTAATTTGAATGCTGGTGCAGATGAAACAAACACATTCTAGTTTGCCATAAAACGGTGGTTTCGCTTCGCTTCCAAGCACACCGGGTTTTCGATTCACTGCAGGTGTGAATGCAATCCGCATCAAATAAAGGAAATAAAGCAAACAATCTGGCCTAACTATTACTTGAAGTATAATGTAACACTCTAGATTTCACTGTGTTTCCTGCTGCGGTTGACACAGCGTAGTGTGAACACAAACGCGGCAAATAAAAAATGCAAGAATGATGCAACTTCAGCCCCCAATCGCATCGAGTCTACTGAAGTACAAGTGTGAATACTCCAGGAAACCCCACACGGACCCCTGGGGGTCCCTGGACCCCACTTTTAGAACCACTGCAGTTTCCTCCCCAACTTTCAGAAAACTTTCAAAAAACAGTTCTTTCAGCCCCCCCCCCCTCACACACACACACACACACACACACACACACACACACACACACACACACACACACACACACACACACACACACACACACACACACACACACACACACACACACACACAGCCTAAAGACTGATGCTTTAGATTTCCAGAGTGGAAGCATCTAGGCCCATTAGCATGTGATCCGTTGGTTGGCGGCATGATGACTGTCAGAGGTAATAATGGCTGACTGACAGATGCAGAGGTGCTTGTGCGCGTAAGTGGCGCATGAGTGTCTGTGTGTGTGTGTGTGTGTGTGTGTGTGTGTGTGTGTGTGTGTGTGTGTGTGTGTGTGTGTGTGTGCGTGCGTGCACAAAGGTGTGGCAAGAGGGAATAGGGGGGGGGGTGCCTGGTGCAGTTGGGGTTGGGTGCGAGGCGTCTGCCAGACAGGCTGGTGGAGCCAGCGGGGCGAGGAGGAGGAACAGGGTGGCGTGATGAAGTGTGGCCGTCCAACAGGATCTCTGACATCTGTCATCGGCCGGTGGAGGGCATCCACGGGAACGGCAGGCATCTGCCAGCCTCGGAGCCCAGAACCCACCGCAGCACCGCCACGCACCGGTCGCAGGCTAATGGGAAGAGACAACGGGTGACATGGTAGAGAGGAGAGATGAACTGCTGTCCACGACACAACGCAACACACATGATGCAGCTGGAGCTCACTCAGTCAACTTTGCATTGGGAGTTTCTCTGTCCAGTCAGTACCACTGGCGTAACTATAGGGGGCGCAGTCGCACCGGGGCACGTGGTGTGTTGAACAAGGCGTTCTTTCTCGCTCGCCCGCTGTCTCTTTTGCTCGCTGTCTCCCAGGAATACACACGCTGTTAAGTTACACCTGTGTACAATGTGGTGCACTGGAAGGTAAAGGGGAGACACTTTATTGTGAAGGGATGTGTTGTTGTTGCTACGAAGTTGTCAAGATGACAGAGCACGGTATT
Source organism: Protomyctophum parallelum (assembly GCF_964188405.1). NCBI lineage: Eukaryota > Metazoa > Chordata > Actinopteri > Myctophiformes > Myctophidae > Protomyctophum > Protomyctophum parallelum. The sequence goes on along the minus strand of NC_139701.1, from coordinate 26,375,788 downwards.
GAGCAGTCAAAACAAATTAGTCATTCTGAAGTGCGATGTTATCAGAAAGTAGTAGATCACCTAGGCTACAATAACATCCTAAATGATGTTCTCAGAAAGTAGTAGATCACCTAGGCTACAATGACATCCTACATGATGCCAGGATTAAAGACATTAACAAGAAAACGAGTACACATTTTCTAATTGAGAATTTTTGAGGTGCTCTTCATGAGCCTTTTAAGCACTACAGTAATCATTATGACTCCAGACCTGTTCTGTGGATTAATATGCTCTCGTGCTACATTTACAGTGTCAGTCACGACGGGAGGTAGTGTGACATGGGGTCTGGGCTCCTTTTACCATGGTGGGCTAATACCTTGTTACGACTACTCACAACAGTGGCCATGCTACTAAAAGGCACCGATACGAGAACCACCCGAGTCTCAGAGGAACTATGTTTGAACCGTCTGCTGTTTCCAAGACTGCCGATGACTTTGTTTGTGTCCCTGCGAAGTGTTCCAGATGCTTTTAACACAGCCTCCTCTATTTGACTTTCCATCACCACAACAAAGCTCGGGCGGCTCCAAAAGTAGTAATCTTCGTCTCTGACAGTTACAGATATGGAATAAATAGAAGAAACGGCAGAGAGCACGGAGAGTCTCACCTGTCTGATCCACAAACTTGCAGGAGCATTTAAATGCTACACAGCGAGAGAGAGCGGCAGGGAGCCAGACGGGTGGATGGGCAGAGAGGGAACAACAGACAGAAAGAAAAAGATAACCAATACAAAATGGTGGAAAAAGTGGCAAAATAAATTCACTGAGACAGGTAGACAGGAGAGCTGTATTTATCAGAAGAGTCGTCAGTATTAGCTCAGGAGTTGAAGCCTTTATCTCCCCATGCAGGTGCTCCATGTCCTGGGGCCCCACCACAGTGTGGTGCTGGAGGCACTGGCTCTGCCAGTCCTGGCCCGGCGTCGGCTCGGCTGGGCGTCCCTGTGAGAGACAGCTGGCAGATTACAGCCCTGCAGGGCCTCTCGCTGCTACAGGTGGAAGGATCTATCCTCCAACCGCCCCACACACACACACACACACACACACACACACACACACACACACACACACACATGCCACCCCACCTCCAGCTTCCAGCCCCTGGAGCAGGAGACATCAGAGCAGACGGAGTGCTGTATTTATCCTCCATGATTCTGACACAGTAGCGGGATCCATGCCCACTGACAGATGACTTGAACAGAGCTGTGATGCTTGGTGGCAGGTGAATTGGGTGCATGAATGATGCCTTTCATTCCCCTCTGCCCTCCAACTCCTAACTAGATCATTCCAGATCATTCCAGGCGATAAGCATCGGACTTTGAAATGTGAAGAATGTAGAGACAGAGGCCTCTTGTCTGTCATTTGACTTGTGAAAAGTCTTTTGGATTTCATAATAGAAAATATATATTTTTTTGATAATTGCATGATATGAATGGATGAATGTACTCATGGGGTGAATCCATCAATAAACACCGGCCTGCGTGCAGGGCAGCATTGGGCTGTCATGGCGTATTACTAAGTAATACAATGAATACCTGTGTGTGTGTGTGTGTGTGTGTGTGTGTGTGTGTGTGTGTGTGTGTGTGTGTGTGTGTGTGTGTGTGTGTGTGTGTGTGTGTGTGTGTGTGTGTGTGTGTGTGTGTGTGTGTGTGCGTGTGCGTGTGAATTAACCTGACTTTTCTGATTGTATGCTAATTAAGCATGTTAAAGGCACATTGCATTAGGACTGCAGGGTGAGACCAAAGAGAAGGCGAGTGTTTGACGAAAAGCTGAAAATGAGCAGAGAGTGTCGAGAGAGAAAGACATTTTCTTGCATGAGCGTATTGAAGTGAATGGCCCTGTGGGAGACACTAGGTGCCAACCAGACTCCCTGTGGTCTGCTATTTGTTAGACTGCTAGAGCAAAGAATTACACAGCATCCTCATTTTCTGGGCTAAGCTAATTAGAAAGCCAGAGAGCGTGTTGTAATGCAGCCGGTGGTAGCTGGGGTGTGCTGGAATGGAGGGTAATGGCCAGTATGCTGATATCAGCTTCATTGAGTCAAGCAGGAGATGCTGCTGTGGAGGTTCCCATGTGGCGAGGGGGAGAACCAGAGAGTACAATATGGTGGACGAATGGTTCACGAGAGGAAGAAATAGCATGAAGAAAACCTGGAATGCACTGAAAGCACTTACAGTATGTTAATGCTTTATTGTGTTCTGGCAATAAGTCATATTTTATTGTGACATAAATAGTCTGCTATTTTAGTTATGCTTACCTTGTTTTTAATCTTCAAACAAGGCAGACGCTAGCCTGTGACACACGCACTCATTATATCCAAATAAATTTGAATCTTAGAATATTGTATAATAACCGTGGGTTGTTCTACCCTATATTAATGTGGTCTCATCACTGTCCCTTAATAATGAGCCACTTCCTCATTAGTCAGCGTGGGCAGGTGAGTAAAAATAGCTACACCTCTGACTGAGCGCACAGATGAGCAGTCTGAACCATTGAGGAAAGTGTTGCCAAACATTGCTTCTAAAGTTAGCCAACCTTAGTCAAGGGTAAATTCTTTTCTTTTTTGTTGTTGCTATATTTCCTTTTTTCATCAAATTGGTGAAAAAATAACTGAGAGAAGTGCTTTTCAAGCAGCACCGCTCAGCTCCCAAGTCAGCCAGTCGGTCAGTCAGTCAGTTAGTCAGTCAGTCTGGACAATTTTGCTTTTCTACCAAAATCCTTCGTGTGCGTGTGATGCAACAGCATAGTGAAATTCTATTTGGAGATGTCCGCAGCTCCATCAGGGTGCATGTTAGCTGTAATTGTTCTGTCAATCAGCACAGCCCCTGCCTGCTTGCTACACCGCACCTAACCCCATCACCCCCTCCACCAACATCACCACTTGTTAAGCCCTGGTTCAGGGTGTGAGGGGGAGGTGAGGTGAGTGGACTGGGGTTTATCTCTCCACTTTCACTTACGTACACATCTCTCTTCCCATCTTTTCTTTTTGCACCTTTCCCGTTTTCATATTTTGTCTCCACTTTTTTCTTTTTTACTTTTATTTGTCCCCTTTTCAAACATACCCTCTCCCTCGTACATGTGTGTTTCTTTCAATATCCATGATTGCCATCTGCCCCTGTTCGCCAATGTCTTTCTCCTCTTTTTAATGTGTACCCCATTGTTGTCTGCACCAATGTCTCCAAGACAAATCTAATCTCCTGTTTAATGTTGATTCTGATTCTGATGTGTGGTTGGAAAAGAGACATGACAGTGTGTAGAGGACTGCAGCTGTTTAGGAAAGCGGTTTTGTCACCACGGGTCCTACTGATAGGGCGACATACTTCTCTGCAGCTGGTGGGTCCTTCAGCCCTGTGAGGAACCCCTGTCTTATAGCAGTCAGTGCTGCTGCAGGGCTGTCAGGATCTACACCCGTGGTGTGTTTGACAGGATCCGGGGGATGAGGGAGGGGGCTTCTCTCTTGAGGACAGGAAGTCAGGCATTGAACAGGAGACATTTCAGCATGTAGACATGAGGCTGGCAGGAAAGGTTCACCATAGACCACTCTTTGACTGGTTCACCATAGACCACGCTTTGACTGGTTCACCATAGACCTCTGTTTGACTGGTTCACCATAGACCACTCTTTGACTGGTTCACCATAGACCTCTGTTTGACTGGTTCACCATAGACCACTCTTTGACTGGTTCACCATAGACCACTCTTTGACTGGTTCACCATAGACCACTCTTTGACTGGTTCACCATAGACCACTCTTTGACTGGTTCACCATAGACCACTCTTTGACTGGTTCACCATAGACCACTCTTTGACTGGTTCACCATAGACCACTCTTTGACTGGTTCACCATAGACCACTCTTTGACTGGTTCACCATAGACCACTCTTTGACTGGTTCACCATAGACCACTCTTTGACTGGTTCACCACCATAGACCACTCTTTGACTGCTTCCACTTTCTTCAAGACTCCTGCAGTCTCTTCCCGCTCGCCATGCCGCTGAGCCACTCGCGCAATTAACCATGTGGCATGCCTTTTAATAATAGACCTTTTAATTGACGACAAATGAAGAGTGATGTAAAATAGCTAATAGCTTGCGCTAATTAATAGGGGAATTGAATGCTTGTTAATTAAGGGCAAACAGGACAAGGACCGGCTCGGGTAATTTGAGCAATAAAACCGAGACTAACGACTCATTTCCAAACAGACGTGCTTCATAAAAACGTCAAGCGGCCCCCAGTCTGCTTTTTTAGAATACCCACAACCCGCAGTGCTCCTGTTACCTGACCCTTGACCCCCACACCCCCCACACACACACAGTAAAAAATATGTATAAACAGCACTGTCCTGGCTCCCTTCCTAAGGCTACCCAGTGGCACTTTAAGACAAATGGCACCCATATAGCATACCTCCATATTTGGGTGATAATAACATAGATTATTATTTTCCACAACAATACCAGCCATGTGTCTCAATAGTATACTACGATGTGCAGCATGCAATATATTGGAATGAATCAGATCCCTGTGCGATGATTATTGCTATTAGTATTTAGTACCTATGAGTGTGTCCCCTGGCCTTGTCTCCCTGTGGTCATAACTCATGGGCCTCAAGCTACAGTATATACTAGGCTGAAATTCATATTCAGCAGTGGCTTCAAATGACGCCAAAGTTCTCCTCTTCAAAGACAGGCTAGGATGTTAAAGGTACTTTGTGTTTACCAGGGTATTTTTTTATTACACCTGTACAGTGGCTCTGAACCCTATCTCGCTGCCTGGGCGCCCGTGTGTTTAATTTAAAAGAGAGAGAGAGAGAGAGAGAGAGATTATATTCTAAATTGTCTGTTGGCCCCTGCATGCAGTGTGAACCATAGTAGTATTCATTTGAAAGTATATGGATTTCATATAAGATTTTTAGATTAAAAATGAACAAGAAAAAACAAATCAGCAGACAATATGATTCTCGTCCTCTGTCAACATTGTCTCAGCGATAAGGCATGCAGACAAAAATCTTTTAATAAAACCTGAACCCCAGTGTGAGACACAGTGGCACCTAATTGTCTGTCACCAGTTCAGCCAGCGAGAGGAAATGGAGAGGGCTCGGAATCTAAGTGAATATTTTGAAGGAGAAAAGACTTCATGTTGTAGCAAAGCCAGCCGGGTGACACCAATCCCAAATCTGAAATGGCGCTCCTGTACTGGGGGCAATTACTTCCATTTCCCTCACCTAGCTCTGGCAGGCTTTAAAGATCGGTGAGAGGAAAGTGATTACCAAGTTCTATTTCATTAGATTAAAATGACACCTCTTTTCCATTTCCAGTTTTGCCCATTCCATCTGGGAGTCTTTATTCTCCTGTGTGTGCCATCAGGACAAATAGGCGAGAGAGAGAGAGAGAGAGAGAGAGAGAGAGAGAGAGAGAGAGAGAGAGAGAGAGAGAGAGAGGGAGGCACCAATCGGAACCATCTACAGCACGCACAGCTTCCTTGTTCACAGAAACTCATTAGCATGCCGCAAGAGGAAGTGAAAGAGGATTATATGAGAGAAATAATGGGACAAAATGTAACAAATAGATTAATAATAATCTTCCAGATGGGGATAAGGCATGTGTGTGTGTGTGTGTGTGTGTGTGTGTGTGTGTGTGTGTGTGTGTGTGTGTGTGTGTGTGTGTGTGTGTGTGTGTGTGTGTGTGTGTGTGTGTGTGTGTGTGTGTGTGTGTGTGTGTGTGTGTGTGTGTGTGTGTGTGTGTGTGTGCGCGTGCGTGCGCGAGGTGTGGTTGGGAATATGTGTGCATATATGCCTGCAGAGATAGAACCAAGAAGAGGGAATGAAAGAAAGAAAAGAAAGGGGGTGGGGGTTAGAACAAGCTGCTGGAGTATTGTGGTGGAGAGACAGCTTGCTCCTGGCTCTCCATTCAACCCGCAAATGACTTACCTGGACAGTTATATGTTTGCCTGGAGGAGAATTAAAAAGCCACTTCATTTTCCCCTTTTTAGATGCTGGGTACTGGTGTCAGTGCAGCCCTCCCTGAAAGCACTCTAATCTAAATGCTTTTGTCAGGGGAGATTTGGTAGATTGCAGCAGGCAGGGGTACAAATTGGTTGTGTCATCTTATAATGAACTAGGTGAGGCGTTGCAGTTTTTCTGCAGCCAACAGTCCCCTGCTGATTACTGTACTGTAAGTCTGTGGCTGTTTGTAGCAATGTCAGGTGGGCACCACACTACCCAGCCCCACCCCGACACATTGTACCTGCCACGTAAATGTTGCCAAAGACCAACACAATGTTTCCTGGAAGTAAAGAGAGCATTGTGCAGAATTAATCTTTCGATAAGTTGGCGTAAAAGTACTTTCTATATTGCTGGGTGCCTTAATGCAGGATTTGCATTTTCTGTTGTTGCCAAATCTGTGAGCTGTACAGAACAGTATGAGGGTTATTTGGAGTTGAGGCTTGGCTATTGGTTCTGTGGCTCTTATTGGGTGTGCTCAGCACGGTGGAGGGTTGACCCCATGACCTTGGATAAAGGATTATGGGTATCTCAGCGATTCCACAAAGCTGTACTGTCAGGCGCTGACGGGACACATTAGGGCACTGTGAAGGCCTGGGTGATATCTGCATTCTGCCCAACGCAGGACTTTCTCCCTCCCTGCCTCCATCTTATCTCTCTCCCTCTCTGCCTCTCTCTCTCTCTCTCTCTCTCTCTCTCTCTCTCTCTCTCTCTCTCTCTCTCTCTCTCTCTCTCTCTCTCTCTCTCTCACCCACAACCAACCCCCATCCCTCTCTCCATGTGGTGTGTCAGAGAGTGCACAGTGAAATCCTTACTGTTAATTTAACTCTGAACAGTGTACAACACTTTTCCAAACATTGAGGATTTTACTGTGTGGTGAATTCAAACAACTCAGCCGTAAGTCAACAGCTGTACTGTACGAAGGACGCTCCAATAACACAGATGCTTCAGCAGGGCTTTAGTAGTACTGTATCTGCAGCTGCCAGACCATTCTCCTCCATCTTTTGAAGATAGACCCTTGAAGAAATCCTCCTTGTCCCCTAATTGCATTTGCCCAATGCCCATTATAAGGGGCCGAATGGGATATAATTCACCTTATCTCTCATATACAGTATAATACTGAAAACTCATCACATACTACAAACAATTACACCTCTCGAAATTGACAGTCAACATGGTCCTCCACTCAAAGCTCGTCTCGGACCCCTGCCCCATCAGTATGTAGCCTCATGCACAAGGCAGCGTATGCTCTCTCCCCTACGCTTCTCCCTGAGTCTTCACTAACTGCTGCATGTCTAGCCACCAATCGAGCTCAAGCTTCTGAAGTTTGCACAATCCTCATTTGGCCTAATCACCAGGGGATGTGTCCACCTCCTACCTACAGGGAAGTTGACCATCTGACTTCCTGTTGCAGCCAGAACAACTTGGAGCTCAATGCTGTAGACTGTAGAGATGGAGGATATGGCACTGACCATGGTTTTATGAGCGCAACGTTCCCATCACTCTTGAACTTGAACACTTTAGCACATGGTTGAGCATGTAAAAAATATAGAAAAAACATGATATTTTTCCTTGTCTCTGTAGGGAGTCATCCTTAAAATGTCACCACCCTGTTTTTTTTAGATCACAGCACCTGCAACCAACCTTGTACTAAGGACAAAGGCGCAACAGTCTGCCCTGGACTATAAGTATACACAAGGTGGTCACATATTTTGGCAGGTCAACAATCTCAGTGTAACTGTGCCATGCTAGAAGACAGAGGCGGTGAGGAGGCAAACATTTAAGTATTGGAAAGAGGGATTAAACTCCATCAGCAGGTACTTTACCCGTGCGCTTCCTGGGTGCCCTACATCAGTTATCCTAAGCAGGCATCTATTAAAGCACTTTAGTGTATATCCCAGTAGTCCATGTGTGAATGTGCCAGAGTAAGACAGGCGTCATTAATCCAAGCGCAGAACAGAACAGAAGGGGGCGGGGTTATAGTACTTGATGCGTACTGGCACAAAGGACTGACCATAATACCCCATTGGGGTTAATTCAGGGGAAAAATACTTTGCACATAATTACCAACCTACATTTAATGTTACAAGATATGGCAGTGCTGCCACAATTATAGCAAAAAAGGAATAAGATATGCACAGTGACATCCCCACAGTTGCTGCATGGACTTGAGAAAGCCCGGACGGGCGAAATATTGTTGTTATAGTATCGTGTGTGGACATTCCATTTTTTCTACAATTACAGCCAACTGAGATCAGATGCTCTTTGGAGCGGTTTATCAAATGACATAAACATTTCATTTCCTCTGTAGAGACACCATAGAGTAACTATTTCAGGCAGACTTAAAAAAAAACTTTCTATATTTACTCTTTTGCTGGTCCATGCTTAACATAATGGTTATGTTATGTTATGTTATGTTCATTATTCCATTATTAAATGGTCCCCCAGGGATTAAATGGAACAGCTGACATTTTATGAATGGCTTTTTCAGCATGCGTAAATTGAAAGCGTAAATTCCAGTGTACAGTAGTGCACGCTCCGCCTTACGTGGCAGCATGCCGCAGATTCCTCCAGAGCAGTGCATACTGTATATGATGCATAACTACAAACTTTGATGTGGCTTTGTGTACCGAGGCGTCTGTGACTTTGGAGCTGCTGCTACAGAGCCGTGTGACCTGCGGCAGCAGGGAAAATTAAGTCTTCATCACGTGTTGGCAAGGCATCAAAATGTTGTGTGGTGACATTAGACCAGAGCTCTGGAGGGTCCTACATCAACAACATGGATCAGATTGATTTGCACCTCTTGACTTCAACACACTGGATTAAGTTGCCCCCAGTGTCAAGAATTAGAGGAGACCCTTCAAGGTTCCCCAGATTCGCTACAGCCACACAGCTGTGATGATATAGAAAACAGCATCAACATCAGTATGGGTTACTACATGACCTCGATGCACTGCAATGTGCTTTATGCTTTTGATGTTGACACCAACAGATGGTTCAAGCCCAAAGGACTGTTCCAGAGGCGCGGTTCAGCCATTCAGCCTCTGCCAGTGTCTTGGGGAAGGTACAGAAAATGGATAAAAATAACAAAAGTCTTGCATAATAGTGCCTCAGGACACAATGCTTACAGACTTAGAGCAAACTGGACCTGGTGGTTAGCTTTTTCTGTCTACACCAAATGTCTTGAAATGTCAGAAATAGTGCAAAGTTTCCTAATGTTCCCCCCAGACTATGACTGCAGCGACTGCTGTAGTTCAGGTGGTTAAGTACAGATTGAGACAGTTTCACACAAAACACCTGAATGAAAATGTTTTAATCACAATGCGACAAGTGAATGAAAGACTGTTTGGTTGATCTAATACAATGGGTTTTTTTAGACTTGTAAAATCAGCAGTTTCATGTAGAAACCCTTTTAGTTGTTGTTCCTCAAACATGTTTGCATTGTCTTATTGACATTACCATTGTTGTAGTATTGTCATAAATGCTGAATGTGCAGTATTGTTCTGAATGTTGACCGGAATTAAATGTACGTAGTTCTCATTATTGAAATGTATTCCTTGAGAATTGATGTTTCAGGTTTATTTGTTTAAATCATTGGCATTCTCTTATTGATTGACATTACCATTTTCAGCATGTTTTTAAATGCTGAATATGCAGTACTGAATTTTTTGGATGATGGCCTGAATGAAGTTTCAGATTCATCATTTGATACATCTGCGTTTGCACAGTTATCTAGGCTGTGAACATGGGCTCCCTCTACCACGCCCCAAAATGAGCTTATGCTTCCTTCAATGCATGAGCTCAGCAGTGAGCAGGCTGCTACTTATCCCTACTGTATTCTTAACACATTTGATGCTATCGACGGGTATACTCATCCTATAAATAAATTACGAGAGGTGCTCATGGCGAGTAGGCTCATCTTAAGGCATTTCACCCATTTAGACCTGACGTCGAAATAAATAAAAAGTCTTCTGAAAGAATATATATTCAAAGATTTGTGCCACATTTTCACGAATTTTCAAAAATAGCAGACCTACAAGCTCATAGCGCACCACCGAGTGGCGCGCTATGAGCTTGTGGATCTGCTATTTTTCAATAGCTAAAGTATAACATAATGCTTAGTTAAAACACCAAAACGGGTTCCCGTCCAGAATGGGTTAATATCGCTATAAGAAAGCCTCGCTGTGTTTCCTTTTTGGAAGCTACTGTAGGGCCTCGCCTGCACTGCTTCTGTGACAAACTCCATTAGCTTCTGTATTAGCCACGGACTTTGCACGCTCTTTTATAGGAAACTACGGCCCTGTCCATGGTTTTGAACAGATCGCCAATGTTCAGATGTCATTTCTGATTATCTGGTGATCGTGTTTGGAACATGTTTGGCGCAAGGATGGTCCTCATTTTAGCTCGCTAGCAGTGACGCTATTACTTTAGCATCCAAGATGGCATCGAAAACCAGACACGCATCATAGTAGAATTGCTTCTCATCACCTGGCACCCAAGCGCTACCTATTTTGTCCACCAGGTGGCGCTCATTGTGTTAAGCGGGCATATTGATGTGAGGCACGCAGTGCACGGGATTGACAATATCCTGGGGCACATGTGTGTTCGGTATTTTGGGGACTGGCTGTGCAGTAGAGTAGTCCTTTGTAAATCAACAATACAATTTTGGTGTAATTGAGGATCGCAATTTGTGATGTCTGCCACCTGCCTGCTTGGACCTGCTCACCAGCATCATGTGCTATTTTCATCTCTTGTTTTGTCTCCAAAATCACACAAAGCTGTTTTATATACAGTATATTGTGCTTGTGTGTTATACTTTGTAATGAATCCCTCAAGCTGGGAAAAACATATTTTGTCATGTTTTTATGCATCCTATCCCACTTGTGACAATGGTAAAATGGTTATATCCAACAGCACTGTGTCATAAATGAAAATATTGAAGGCACAATATCCATATTGTTTTGTCCTTCATTAAAGCTTATTGGTTAGATAGATTGTTACACATACTGGCAGGTTGTGCTCGGCATTGTTGATCCATTTCTTATTTGTACGGTGCTTATAGTGTTAGCATTGATGGAGAGTGCAGCGGACTGTCCAGGGAATTTTATCTTTCATACTTTCGTACTGAAAGCATCCTCAGAGTGTACCAGACCCATTTTTATAGACAACATTTCTCCTGGACAGATTACACATACAGATACACGTGGACACAAAAAAATGACCTCCTAGGAAACCAGACATCTGCTCCGGCTCCACTGTGGATCATGGTGGACCCTGTGGGTGGCCTGTCTGTGTAGTTTATTTAGCAACTATGGATTGGGTTTGTGAACTGGGCTCTACATTGACAAGCTCGTCATAGGACCGGTGCCAGACATGTTAACTGTATTTGTTATTTCCAGCCAAGATTATTTCACATCCTCTGCTCTTAGTGGTGCCGTAGATTTGTTGTTTGACTCTGCATCTCCCGCACAAGGAAATCAGTTTGCTCTGTGTACCGGTATCTACTGTCTGAGCACAGTGGGCTGCTTTTAAAGTAGAGATGCGATGCAAGACTGCAGAGTGCAGACTAGCCAACACCAACTCAGGACTTTTGGATTTGCTGCCCTCCACTCCCTCCTATTCCAGTATCAGTCAGAGTCCAGACCTCTGTAGTGTTACGTTGCTAGATCCTGATACGTTGCTGATACAATGTGCAGCCAGCCTCAACTTTCTCTCTCTGACCTTGTCCATGACCTGCATGGGAACCCGTGTGACATCAAGTGCCATTCCTAACATTCTTGAGTGTATTCCATCCAGTGCCTTTTCCTTCTGTACTTTGAGTGTCCATTTCTCAGACCTGTACGAACAGCCGCCTCTTGAGGTCATCTATGTCAGTAAAGAAAAGCATTAATTTGATTGGCCATGACTGAATAATGACAATTATATTCAGCCTAATCCAGCCCTCTGTGCCGTTGGTAATCCACCCTAGCCTGGCTCCAGCCCTGAATCACTGGCCACGCCCATTAAGAAAATATGTTCTGGCGATTCAGGTCTGGAGTCTCTGCCTACGGCGGTGTTAGTGTCGTTCGAAAATCCGATCACAGCAGCTGATTGGCCATCAGCCCCGTCACTCGACAGCGTCAGACAACAAACATGGCTGCCCCCACTGCGATGACTCACAACCGTATCAATCTGGCTATTAAATCGGCGTATGATAAATAGTTTCTTTACAGAAACGACAGGTTTTATAAACATCATCATCCGACATATTTTACTGCTTTTGTTTACATGATAGTAGCGCTCGTTGGCTGTCGTATGTTTGGTTAGCAAACGGGTTAGCCATAGCCTCATGATTGACAACAACGTCATCTGCTTTCCTATTATTCTGATTGGTTGGTATGATCCAATCACCGAAGACTGCCCATCCCATAAACTGCTGCCGTGGGGAGGGCTTTCAGTCTGAATAATGAAGTGAAACTAAATGAAAATTCAGACTGAGTGTCACACTAAATCCACCCATCTCTGGGCCCAAAACACAAAAGTTCATTGACGCACCAGTGACACTTCAGGCCAGTTTGCCCGTCTCCCCAAAATAGGGGGACACATAGTAGAAAGGGACACAAATGAACCTTTAACACACACACACGCACGCACGCACGGACTCACGCACGCATGCATTTGAACATCCTTGAAGAGTCTTTATTATGTCCATTTATTTGTCTCTATTCAATACAGTTTTTCTGTGTGTTTCTTTGTCAAAATTGTCAAGATGTGCTTTTTAGGGGACTATATTTGTTTTTTATTTAAATGGGTATGCTCTGCGTCTTGCTCTGTGTCAGAGATGTGAGGGCTGAAATGGAGTGTGAAGTTTGTGGGATTGGACTGTCTCAAAAATCACAACTGTGATTTAATTACTGCAGAGAGAGAGAGATATAGGGTGTTAAGGCGGAACCTCATTCAGTGCAATGCACAGAACCAAAGGATGCCAGGTTTATCGCACATAAATGTCTTAGTATAAATTGTTGTTGTGTTTTGTTTACCTGGATTGCACAAAATGTCATGCTTATCAAAACATTTTAAAATTGTATTCTTTTCCCAATTATCAGCAGACACTCATATGAGTTGTCTAAAAGTGTGCGCGTGTGTGCGTGCGTCGTGCGTGCGTGCGTGCGTGTCCGTGTGTACGTATGTCTGTGTGTGCTTGTACATGATTGTATGTGCATGCACAGCACGCGTGTCTGTGTATATTAGTGCTTGCATGTGCATGCGCGCGCCTATTTACACTAGTGAGTGTTTGTGTTTGTTTGAGACGCTACAGGACAGTGTGGGATCGGTGCGAATGTGAGGAAACGGCTCATCTGAATATGGGTGGTCCCATCTGGCGGTGGTTGGCTCTGGCCCTCCGTAATTTGGTAAGCAGCTAAGCATCTGGGGCCGCTAATGAAACTAAAGGCACAGGAAAGACCGCGGGCTACCGCAGGCTGCCTCTGGCTGTCAGGGACCGATGGAGGGAGGGAGAGGATGGCAGGAAGAGTGGAAGAATGGATGGAGGGAGATGTGGGCCAGCAGGAAAGGAGTGTGCTGAGAATATCAAATGTCTTAAAGAGATCTAGATGGTTCCTGAGAGAGAGTGGGCGAGGAAGCCAAGTAGGCCATTAGAAATACTCAGCCATAAAATGAAGACAGTGGTGTCTTTATATGTGGCCCATTACCTCAGACGTTCATGCAGAGATTGCTGCACTATATTCCACTATAATGAACAATAGAACGAGGCAGCCGCATACAGTAGGAATGATAGGATAGCACCGTAAAAAGAAAGGGGGGAATATAATATAATATGTTGCGTTACACATCCTAACCCTAACCTAAAGTTTTGGATTTGTTGGTGGGACACACCTTAGCCATCTAAGGTGTGTCCCACCAAGATCTTCTCTACTCTCCTCGATCATCATTCTTGACCGATTCTCTAAAATCCTCAATGTCAGCGTTCATCCATTTGAAACTCTGGGAGTGCACAACATTTTGTATCGAAGTGCACCCGTTATATTTGTACACTCCCAGAGTTAAATGAACACGATGATTTCACTGTGTGTATACCAGCTGCCCGCTGCCCCGCCTCCCTTTATCTTCCCTCCAATAAAGTGGTCAGCCATGGGCTGCTGTGCTGTGTCCATGCTATAGCCGCTGCTGGTGGATTACTTAGGGAATGGAAAGGTACAGGCCCCTTTCTCTTAAACTTTATTATTATGGCCCCTTTATTTCTCTCTCAGCCTGATTTCCCAGTGGAAATGAAATGAAAAAGCAATCGGTTCTCCTTTTTATTACTGTCATCTTTGTTTTCTGGCCCGGAGAGTGAGATTGCCTGTAGCCTCGGCGAGGACACAGAGTTGCACTTTTACATCGTCGCACCCCCACAGCCACCATCCCCCACCCTTCCACCCCCTCACTCCGCTACCCACACACCTCGTCTTAAGTCATGGGAAAGAAACACAATATTGAGAGAAACCAACACGTGGTGAGATAAAAAAAAAATTACCCATCAGTGTTAGCGTGTGTGAAATGGAGGTAGTGGGGGGCCTAGGGGGAGGGCAGGCTAGGCTGACACATGGCTCGTGAACCCACAGAGGGGTGGCAGCTGCCAGTTGTTTATGATGGGATGAGTCAGTGTCGGCCAGCGGCCTTGGCTATCTGCCACCTCCCCCGGGTCCTGCAGTCGACGTTTTAGAAGAGATTAGGACCACCGACTGACTGAGCTGGGGAGAGAGAAGGAAGGATAGGGAGACACGGGAGGGAGGGAGGAGAAAGAGAAGTCCTCCGAGGTCTCTCCTATCCCCGTAGAGACAGGCCGACAGGGGTATGAGACTCCTCGTGCAGAGCGCCTCAAATCATTTATTCATCGCCTTCATTAAGAGGGAATTACAAGGCTGCTTAAGGACCCCCAGGTCGCCCACTGCTCTCACTTACTGCTATTCTTAAGGAAAGCCTCCAGTCGCCCCCAACTCTCAGCTGTTTACAGCTGGGAACAAGTGTTCTCCACCGAAGGACGACTTTTTGGCAGTCCTCCCTGCTGCCTTCGTAAACAAAAAGAGAATAGACACTTTTAGACAGGGGTGACCTCCCATCATCTTACGACAGGAGAGAAAAAATAGGTTGGATTTTTCCAAATCCTCTAGACTTGCAGGCAATGTTTAGCTCAACTAGACACTGGTGACAATCAATGTCAGTTGTTCTCTGTGTCGCGGAAGTTTTTCTCTATGGAGAATAACATTGGGTCATTTCATATACAGTAAGCATTGTGGTCCAAAAATAAACAAACTGTCTTTTCGATATTGTCGATTTCTCCCTGTCAGTTGATGATGAAGCATCAACTTACATAGAAGTGAAACCGCCAGGATCATTTGTCTATTTTTGGAACTTATTTGTTATTTGAAGTAGGCTTGTTAGTGGCCATTCTCGCAACTGCTCAATAGCAACTACAGTTAGATGTCGCCAGACGTTTCAGTCGGTGGAGATTGTCTGGCAACGCAAGACAACATACAACACAGTAATCTTGTACAATGTTAAAATGTTGCTTCATCGAGATTGCTTTAAGATGTTTTTTCAGCACAGTATAGAACAAGGCTACACATTTTTATTTTATTTTAGCCATTGTACTGGCAGTAATGAAATATAATGATGCTGGATGATTTTTTGTAATTGTCATAATTACTGTACACTATTATATACGCTACAAATTTGAGACTGTAGACAATAACCTCCATTAGCAGCCAATGCCAGCCTCTATGCTACAGTATATCCTGCCTATCGCTTCTAACTTTGGCTAGCAGACATCACAGCACAACAGTGATTGTCCTCTGGACCTTCACATGTGTAATTATAACTCGGAAAGATAATTAAGGAGGCGGAGAGGGAGACAGATCCCGTCATTTAGTGAACAATGCTGTCCAATCTACTCATGTTGATAGTCCCTCCTGAATTGCCTGTCTGACATGTCAGGCAATCATGCAGCCAAAGCTCTAACCTGGGTTTGAAAACAATCACTGCTGTTTCCCAAAAAGCTATGGTGGTGAATGTCAACACACAGAACATCTTTTCTCTTTCAGAGTTAAATTATCGCTGAGGATATGGTACTATGCAACTGATTATGCATGCTGATTATGTCACTCCACCACCACTCCGTTCCGCGGCAGTGTCGGTACGTTCGGTGGCCGCCGCTCCAGACGCCGCAACAGCCGGTTGGCCCGACATGCGTTGCGTCATGATTGAGGTTAGGGTTAGGGTTTGGGGTAGAGTGTCGGCGTCGCTGGTTAAAACTCAGCCGTGACTCCTGAAATGCGTTAGTCCGCCATGCGTTGCGTCGTGCTTGCTGTTAGGGTTAGGGTTTGGGGTAGGGTGTTGGACTGATGCCGTCGAGAATTCAATTTCTCCATTTGCAATTCAATGTA